>NC_046167.1:62784270-62936770 GCF_011064425.1 Rattus rattus | reverse complement strand
GGTGGTGACATTCACCAATGTCTCATCAATGGCATTAATTAACATCGATGAACTGAGTGAAGATATCCAACCTCACTTATTTCTTTATCCTTTGAGACAGGCCCTACTGTGCAGCCCGGGTTCACCTGAAATCTGTGATCCTCTTGCCTTGACTCCCTAAGTGCGAGGCTGAAAGGCCGGTGTGTGCCACCACATCCTGCTCCCATCCGTGTTCTTAGCCACCTGTATGTCACCCCAGCAGGCCTGGTGAGATTTCTTGAACTTGTCCACATGGACAGCTCCATGAGTCTTAGAAGAAACTGCCCAAATCTGCCTGGCTATTCGATCCTTCATTCTGAAGTCCCCCACGCATGCAGACAAATGCGCAGAGCGCCAGAGCGATGCTTCTAGGCCCTCCGTCTGGGGAGGGTGAGCCCAGAGAGAGATCTAAAGCTTTTCTTAGAGATGGCAGAGGCTGGCACGAGGCTCACAAATCAAAGCAACAGTTCCAAGGCGAAGCTGCCACCTCTCCCAGGCCATTCGCTGCCGGTTCCTCCAGCCCTGCCTTCTGTCTGATTTGTCTTTAAGACTTTAACATTATCCCTCTGTTGACAAATGAATGCTTTCCTGGAAAATGAGGTATTTCCAGGAGCCGGCAGACAGAGCCGAGCACAGCAAGTGTGCAGTAACTCTCTTGCTCCCTCATAATGAACGGGAGAGGCCTGGAGGTTTGAGCACGCCTTACATTCAAGGTAATGATAAATGAGGTGTGGCTGGGGGTGGCAACACGGGGATTTCCAGCCAGGTCCTGTCTAGACCATGGTTTGTTATGGAGGAAAAGCCACAAAAGAGGGGCTGCAGAATACTGTCCCTTAGAGACACCATGCTCAAGGAGCGACAGCCACATTTCTAGTCTTAGCCTTCGTCTGGCCCCTCATGGGGACTGCTGTAAATAGCATTAGCCTGTCTTTCAGCAAGCTTCGGGAAGCTTATAAACTGAACATGGTGTTTGTTGTCTGTAGTTGTGCATTAAGCCCCATACTGTCAAGTCTAATTATTCTCATTAAGGCCCGAAAGTTTTAGAGATTAATTAAGCAGAGAGCAAAAGCTTACGCGTACGGCCAATCTTCTCCTTCCCGCAAGGATTAGCCCGGCTTTCTAGCGGGGATTTTTTCCACAAGTCTTGCCCATCACTTGGTGAGATAGCAGAGTGAGAAGCTCATATAGTATGGATTAGAAATTGCCTACATTTCAGCCTTGAAAACAAGCCCCAACCCTTGTGTCCACAACCCAGAAGGCTCACTAATGAGAACCAGGCAGTAAGGCTAATGAGAAATTCAATACGCGCTGTCTCTCCTTCCCAATTCCTTTCATTTGCTTTCCGTGGCATCCGGCATGGGCAGAGAGGCTGGCGGAACTGCCTGCGCTCTCCCCTCTTCCTGTGTGTGAGCCGAAGAATGATCTAATTCTGGGTTCTCCTCCTGCACACATGGAACACAGAACCTGTCCGCTGGTTTTGGGCTACTGTGACAAAATGCCTGGGATAGCCAACCTAATAGGAAAAATGGCTTAGTTTGGCTGGTACTGTCAGAAATGACAGTGCACTGTCGTTTGGCCTTGTTTAGGGGCTATGGCAGCCAGCTCATATCACAGTAGGAGTACCTGGCCAAGGAAGCTGGTCATCTCATACAACTAGGAAGCAGAAACAAGGAGAAGGGAAACTGGGGTTCCAGTACCCCCTTTAAGAGCATGTTCCCAATGACCTATCTCCCCAGTAGGCTGCACTTGTTCAAGGTTCTACCACTTTTCAGGAGAGCCATCTGAGGACCAAGTCCTTAAGTCATAGGCATTTGAGGGATGCTTAGCCAAGACGACTCGTAACCTCTTAGCTGCTTTCTCCTTGCTGTGACTGAAGCGCTGTCCAGAAGCACTGCCTGAAAGAAGAAGGAATAATTTCTCTTCATGACTGACAGGATACGGCCTATCATGCCTGAGGAGACACAGTGGTAGACAGCTTCATGGCAGCAGCATGGAGGAGGAGTGCGTGCTAACACCTTGCTATCCCATGAAGCAGAGAGATTAAAATGGAAGTGTAGTATAACCTCAGTTCTCCCAGTGCCAGTGACCCACTCCCTCCTGGGAGGCCCCCCGCCTCCTAAAAATTCCTCAGCTTCCTCAAATGTCACCATCAGCTGTGAACATGCAGGCCTGAGAACTTTTCAGACTCACGCTGTCCTAGTTAGGGTTTTTATTGCTGCAATGAAACACAGTGACCAAAAAGAAAGTTGGGAAGGAAACTTTATTTAGCTTTCACTTCCGGGTTATAGTTGGTCACTGGGGGAAGTCAGGACAGGAACTCAAACAGGGCAGGAACCTGGAAGCAGGAGCTGATACAGAGGTCATGGAGGGATGCTGCTTACTGGCTTGATCTCCATGACTTGCTCAGCCTGCTTTCTTATGGAGCCCAGGACAACCAGCCCAGGGATGATACCACCCATAGTGGGCTGTGCCCTTTTCCCATTGATCACTAATTAAGAAAATGCCCCACAGCAGTGCTTTTCAATCTGTGGGATTCAACCCTTTTGGGGTCACACTTCAGATATTTACAATTCATAACAGTAGCAAGATTATAGCTATGGCGTAGCAATCAAATAATTTTATGGTTGGGGTCACTACAACCTGAAGAACTATATTAAAGGGTTGCAGCATTAGGAAGATTGAAAACCATTTCTCCACAGCCTGATCTCATGACAGACAGCATTTTCTTAGTTGAGGTTCTCTCTTCTCAGATGGCCTTAGCTTATGTCAAGTTGACGTAAAACTATCCAGCATATAAACAAAACCTGTGGGATTTAGTTGCTTACTCAAAGAGAGAGGCAGGGTTCTTTATGGAAAGACAGGGCTCCTAGTTGTACACCCCAAGGACTCTGAGTCCTACCTTGTGTCCATGTTTACTGATACACTCTTTACAATGGCTAAGAAGAACCAATCTAGATCTCCATTAGTAGATGAATAGATAAAGAAAATATGGTACACTCATACACACACATGTGCACACACACATGTGCACACACACACACACACACACACTGACATTTTTATTCAGGGGAAAGAAAAAAGAATCATATACAGCATGTGCTGGAAAATGGATGGAGCTGGATTTTATTATATCACATAAAATAAACCAGACTTGGACTCTCTCAAATGTGGGTCCCAGACATTCATTTGTGGCTATGTGTGAAGGGCAGGGTGGTGATGACACTAAAGAGGAACCTGTGAGAGAGATGCTAAGGTGAGAGGAGAGAGAGAAATGGAAGATGGGACAGGAAAGCAAAAGGGATCCATGATGGAAGAGGAAAGGGTCGAATGAGGGGCCGGTCATGGATGTGCATGCTGGAGAGGGGCTAAGATAGGAACAGGAGAAACTGGCTGACTGATTCTGTCTTCCCTCCTTAGCTGCCATTTCCAGAAGGACAGAGCTTTGGGGATGGGGAAGTACTTCTATCAGTTCTCTAGGATGCATGCAGGATGACTTTCTAGAAATGGACTGGATCACAGCAGGGCCAGACTTCCTCAGGGCTGTCTATGCTGAAAGAGGCTTCCCTAGGAGAGATGGAAGGGCTGCTTCCTTCACACCCTAAGGTCCCCTTTCGGCAGCACGTCCTTCCTTCCCAGTCTTCCTATAGCTGTTCCACGGTGCCTTCTAGGCAGCAGGGGTACATGCCTCAAACACTGGTTGGGATACTACAGGGACGCACTTGGCTGTCACACCAGGTCGTGAATCTCAGTGTGCCTCCCTCTTTAGGGAACTTGTTTGAACTTTCCTTCCGAGAAAGCAAAAGAAGGTGTGTTGTAGAATCTGTGTTTATTCTGTAGAACTACTACAAGAGTGAGTGAGGCCAGGTATGGTGGCCACCGAGGGAAGAACTACTGTCCAGTGGTATCAGCAAACATGGCTGACAAGTCAGTGGGCACCACCATTGCTTGGTTGCATGCCATTTCCTGAATGTGATAGATTCTCTAGGATCCTCAATTATGGCTCATAAAAGCCTCCTTCTTGGGATGGAGAAGAAGGCTCAGTCAATAAAGTACCCGTCACTTAACCATGAGGAACTGAGTTTGGACTCCGGCACCTACTTAAAAGCTAAGTATATCTGTAATGTTAGCACTGGATGGATGGAGAAAGGTGGATCCCAGGATCTCACTGGTGAGTGATGCTAGCTAATTGAAGAGCTCCAGCCAGAGAGAGAGAGAGAGAGAGAGAGAGAGAGAGAGAGAGAGAGAGAGAGAGAGAGATGCTGCCTCAAAAAAGTAAAGTCAAGAGTAATTAAGACTTGACCACCATTGACCTCTAGTCTTTGTGTGTGCAAATGTGTGCATGTGTATGTGGAATTAGTGTGTAAACAGGTGTACACAAGAGGCTCATTCTTTCCACAATTCTCTGGGCATTTCCCTGTAGTCATTTCTATTTTATAGTTGCTGTATTTGTGGCTGGATCTATCTCTGTGTGAACCATGAGCCCAAGAGGGGTTCTTCATTCTCGTTTATCCTCCCTGCCAACGCCCACCCCAGTTTCTGTGCAGTGGACTGAATATACCTTTCCATTCGTAGATGGAAGCCCTGTGTGATCATTAGGGTTAGATGGAATCATGGGTAGGACCTTCCTGATGGGATTCATGCCCTATAAAAATGAGAGTAAGACTCCAGACCTTGTCCTGACTCTGAGCCTGTACTCACTAAGGAAAGGCTGAAGGAGGACAAAGGGAGAGGCCCTCACCACCACTCCGCCATGCTGGACACCCTGATCTTAGGTTTCCCATGTTCTGGAAGTCAACCAGTTGTCATAGATCATGTGTATGTAATTCCGAGTACACATGTTAGATGTGGCTCAAAGAGGTCATATGGCATCATTTTTGCTGAATCGGACGGCGCTACAGGGCCACCATGTCACCACCCTCCTCAGGTTCCTCCATAAACATAACCACTCACCAAAGAAGCAAAACTGCAGGAGCCCTGTGAGCTTCTGAGCTTCCGAGCTTCCGGTGCAAGGAAGACTCCAGCACCTGCCTGACATCACCAGAGAGCAGCATCAGACAACACATTAGGAGCCCAGGAGAAGATACAGGTTCGATATTTCTAGCCCAGGCTCACCTTTAGGAAGTGGGAGAGTAGTTAAGTCAAGTCATCACTAAGTCAGGAGCCATCTGTAATAGTCTCCCTGTTGCTTGAGTACAATGTCTCCTCAGATATTGGAAGTGAATGCTAACTGTCCAGTCTTCTCTAAGACAGGACTCTTCTGTTCCCTGGGCTTTTGGCTGACAGGTCTAAGATGTGGTTAGCTGTGGTTAGCCAGTGGCACCACAGGACCAAGAGGTGGCAAAATCGAAGCTTTAGGATATCGTAAAGCTTCTAAGGCGTGTGAGGGATTATATGCACTTTGCTAACAGATAAACTTCCTTGCCTTCTGGGCTTGTAGTTGCTAGGGAGCAGGAATGTGGCAGAGGGCTCCACAGCCAGGAGAGCAAGAGGAGCAGGGGGCTGCATGCTGTTGCCAGTGGGAACCTGGGCAACTAAAGACCAGGATCCTTTCCTCTTCTTGACATAGTGACATCAAGTAAGCTAGTACCACCTTGCCTTCCCCTCCTCCTCATCCTGTAGACCCAGACTTGACCAAAGTTCAAGGAAGCATGCTGGGACACTGAAGGAACTCAGCAAGTAGCTGTCCCTAAGAACAGAGAAGGAGGAGCTCTAATTTTCCCCTCCTTTTCAAATGATGCCCATTACCTTGAATGGTATATAAAGTCACCGGCTTCTTAAGTATTGATGACTGATTCAAGTATTTTACTTTTATTAATTTCTTTTGTGTGCAAGCCTATTTGAATATGTGTGTGAGCATGTGCAAGAAGGTCAGAGGACAGTCTTGGATGATGTTGTTTGGTTTGCTTTTTGGTTTTGTTTTGTTTTGTTTTGTTTTGTTTTGTTTTGTGTTTTGAGACAGGGCCACTCATTGGCCTGGAATTTACCAAGTCAGAAGTGTTTAGTTCTTGAAGTCAATCATACTTCTGACATATGAAGGCAATGTAACCTCTTTGAGCAGGGATAGACTAGGGTAGTGAGGCTGGGATCAACTGTCTATAGTCAGATCTGGCTGCTACTATCTGATTGCTTTACAGCACGTTTAACCATCCTGACCCGAGATAGATGGGTTTCAAAGCTCTGAGATGATATACCAGAAACTTTCACCTAGCAAGCTACACAGAGTAGAAGGCAATACACGTGGATATCTATCTATAAAAGCATCCCTTATGACTTGAGGGGAGGCTGGGGACAAGGAGAGTGAGTTGAGGTTTATGTATGTATATATATTCATGATACATGTTCATGTGTGTTCATGTGAGGCATGCTATGGGGACTGGAGGTTGGCATCAGGTGTTCTCTTCTATGGCTTTCCACCTTATATTTTGAAGCAGGTCTCATAGAACCTGAAACTCACTGGTTCTTCAAGAGTAGCCAGTCAGGGAGTACCAGGAATAATCCTATCTCCACCCTACTAGCACTGCAGGCATGTGCCTCCATACCTAGCTTTTTCTCTTCCTATGAGATATGGTGGTCCGAATTCAGGCCCTTGGGTATAGACAACTGAACCATCTCCTTAGCTCCTGACCTTGAGTGGTCTTAGCACCACTGTTTAGTGCCCACCCATCATGGCTAACCCCTTTTATCACAGCTATCCCGATGTCCCAAGGGCTAGATCTGTGAGGTTCTTACTGTAGCTCTCTTCGGGTCAGCCTTTCTCCCAGGAGGCCCCTAACCATGAACATTTCTGCTGATGTAGAAATTAGTCCAAATCATTTCAGTCTCAGGACTTTTATCCTCCGTTCTTGTACAATACCACATTGTAGATGCCGTAATCTGGAAATGGAATGATTTCATTTGCTAAACAGACTACAAGGCGGGCAGGATAATAAGACTGAACTTGACTCCCCTGTTTCTTCAGCATCTTCAGCTTCAACAAGGCTCAACTTGGACTTCCTTCCCTATCCTTATGGAATGGAGTTTGAACAAAAATCTTGCTAAGTCACTGTGAGGATGCCCCCATACACGTCTGTGCTGTTTGAACTTCTACAGTATTTGTCACCTTGGCTGCTGTCAGGAAGGATCTTTGCAAGTGTGTCTACCCAGAAGCGCGCACACCGGATGCTTGCTCAGGAACCTACTCCTCCTTCATTATTATCACCACTTGTTCTTTCCAGAGTCCAGTCCCCCAAGATGCACAGCCCCAGAGCCATGGGGCCTGCGTCTATAACCATGGGACCCCGAATCAACTCTGCCTCACTACATTGTTCAGATTATTGTTTTTCCTTGAACCAAGTAAAGTAAGGTAAAGCAAGAATAGACTGGAATGAATTCAACCCCGGGTGAGGGGAGCTGTAATGACTATTCATAGGTGCTACTCACACCAAAGCACAGGAGTGGGGGATGACCAACTGGGTGTGAGAGAGAAGCAGAAGGATGGATTGTTCCAGATTCCATTGGCTTAAAACTGGACAATGGCCCCATTAACTAAAGTTGAGAACCAAGCAAGAGTAAACAGCAGTGTACTGTGCCTTCACGCCCAACGCTGTCTTCTCAGCAATGGCGAAGCTCGACTCCTAAATTGAGTCAGGAATTTCTCCTTCCCTTATCTGAGCGAGTTTGATCAAGATCTACAGATACACCTTGGCTAAGCCCAGCCGTCAAAATGGATATCCTGTTGAGAGTGTGTCATCAAATATCTCCCTTGTTTTCCTCTTTCAGGTGCATGGGCTTTGTGAAGATACAGTCACACAAGTGCTCTGGAAATAGAGGGGAAGCCAAACGTCACACAGCCTAGCAGGGCTTGTTATCTTCAACCCACGGTGATGGATGTGACCCAGAGGTGGCTTCTGTGGTCTGAAGCAATGCTTGACCTATTCAGAGTGTACATTGGCAGCACTTGCTTTTCAAAGGCCGATACAGTTCAGCTCACTGTTCTGCCTTGCTTTCCATTCAGAGACACAGCCCAAAGTATTTGGTAGCCTGTGAAGTAAAGCTACACACACACACACACACACACACACACACACACACACACACACACACACACATGTTCTGCTTCCTCAGAGGTTGGCCCCAACCTGACTCTCTCCCCCCCTCTCCTCCCACTGCTCTAGGCAATGTAGAGAATCAGAATTGGTTCAGGGCACTACGGCTATAGATACGGGCCTCATGGCTCTGTGGCTAAGCTTCTTGGGGAACTGGAATCCAAAAAAAAGTTTTCTGCCTCCACCCTCTTTCCATGATTCTTTCTGACTTTTTGGCTTCATGGATGTAGCTGCTTGAAAAAGTAAAGTGATCTTTGAAGAGAGTTATTCCTACAACCAGAAGAGGTCAAGTTTAGGACAGAGGGATCTCATTATTGGCCCTATGCAAAGAGGACCCTGGGTATAAAGGTTGAACAGGTTGCAGGTGGCAAGTCTAGAAGGGTCCATTGAACAGATCCTCAAGCATCTTCTCTCATTGCCCAGAACAAGGAAGGGTCCCCTTCTGCACAGAACCAGGACACTCTGACATCTTCTTAACAGAGTGGAAGAGCCAAGAAGACAAACTTAGAAACTGAACACGGAGGCAGAAGCCTGTACCTCCAGTGCTCAGGAGGATCAGAAATTCAAAGTCATCCTCGAGTGCGTGGGGAATCTGACGCCAACCTGGGTTACCTGGAACAAACAGGTAAACTAAAGGTGAAAAGTACAGATGTAGAGGCAATGAGGCTTCCTCTTATAGGTCTATTATTCCATATTTTGTTTTGAGACAAGTTCTTATAGTGCTGCTGCTAGACTGTGAGAGACTAAGCTGTACTACAGCATACACTGTCCTCTAACCAGCAATCCTCCTGCCTCCATCTCCTGAGGGCCAGCTTTACAGGCATGTTATCTTGGCATCCCCTGCACCTTCCCAGCTATTTGGGAAAAATGCTGAGGGCAAGGATTATGACCAGATCTTCATTATATATTTCATGTATTCTTAATCCTACAAAACCATTTAGAAGCAAAATTAGAATAATTTACTCCATAAACTTGATGGCTGTATTTGGGCTCCACTCCCAACACCTTCCTGCTGCCACCCACACAGGGCAGATCAAAGCCTTGGACACTGTCCACTATATACGCAAGGCCACCCTTGCATACTGCGTTTTCTTCTCCCATAGAAAAGTCCCATGTATCCCTTACAAGTCTCGCCTCTGTCATCACTCACTGCTAACTACCTATAGGCTTCGATCTTCTGCTCTGAGATCCTGCTAACTCACAAAGGACAGCCAGCCCGCTCCCGCCTCATGATCCTTCTCCTCGGAAAGTGTCCAAGACCCAGCTTCAGAGGGGGTTTCATCATGCAGACTGTATTAATTAGACGTCTCATTGTTGTGATGAAATACATGGCTAAAGTACATTGAAGGGAAAACCCTTTGGCTCACTGTGTAAGAGGTTACAGAGAGCATGGTAGAGAAGGCATGAGGGTGGGGTGGCAGTGCGAGCCTCCTGCTCACATCTGAGTAGATGGGAAAGAATTAGAAGAAAAAGTCAGGAAGTAGAGCCAGCCTATCAACCTCGAGGCCTACCCTGAGAGAGAACTACTTCCTCCCAGAATCTCCCAGAACAGTTCTACTACCTGAAAACCTCTTGTTCCTACACAAGAGCCCGTGGGCGGAGCTTTTATCCAAACCAATGTGTGGTCAATGTTAAGGAGGGCTTGAATTTACGTCTCATTGGTGCTGACAGCTGTATGCTGAGTGCTCCAGTCCCTTGCTGCCCCTCTTACCCTTTAATCCTTCCAGAGTTTGAGAGATGCTAGACATAAGCATCCCTGGACATCCGACAAGGCCTGTTAGCTATACTCAGAGATTCCCTTTCATTCAGACACCGCTGATCAGGAAGTGGGTCAAGAGGAAGAAGTTACCAAGTGCGTTGTTTTTTTTGTTTGTTTGTTTGTTTTTTCTTTTTTCTTTTTTCAGGAAATACTAGAGAACAGCACAGTGGAGGTCTCTGGGCCTTCGCCAGCCTTTCAGCTACTCAAGCGCCACCCTCCAGAGAGGACCGTGACTTGTTAAACAAAAGGATAGTAAGACATGGGCAGACAAACCACCTGGGCTGTCAAGACAGGCGGGCCTTACCTCTCCACTGCAGGCTCTGACGCACTGCTCAGAAGGAAAGAGATGCTGTTTAAGAAGCGAGGTATGTCTTCCTCTTGGCCTCTCCGCTGCCGGTGGGTAAAGAGAAGCCACAGTGTCCTAAACCTTTGCTCAAGGCCAGGCATTCTCCATGTGGGTAAATATGTCAGCTGAACATCAGAAAGCAATATTTCTCCCGAAGGATGCTGCGGTCCCTCTAGGATACCCAATGTGATGCCTCCCCCTGATGTGGGACTGTGTCCTGACATATCATACTAAGAAGGACTATATTGTTCCAAAGTGGCAGATCTGGCACTGGCCTTGATACTTGGTTCAGCCATCATTGTTACATTATACCATTGTGGTACAGACTTCAGTCTTACCTTTTGGGTGGTTTATTCTCCACTACTGCTGACTACAGGGGAACCATGTCAAATAGTAACAACCCTATAAGATGTGTTTAGGTCCTAAATGCAAGAACCATGAATGTGGCCTCATTTGAGCAAGGGAGGTCCTGCTAATGTAATTAAGCTAAGGACCTTAAGATGAGATGACTTGGACTATCTGGGTGAGCCTAAATCTAATGACATCTGTCCATACGAAAGACGTAACGTTTATAGATGACTACAATTAACAATAGTATGTGGAATTATATTTCGACATAGCTAGGAAAAAAGAAAAGATTTTGAATATACTTACCACAAAGAAAAGATGAGTGTTTGAGGAGACAGACATGTTAATTGCATATTGTATAATATCCGAACATTATGCTGTATCCCATAGTGTAAGTATGTAATCATTAGCAGTGACTTAAAATGTAGTCAAAGTTTAAAAATACTGTTTAAAATTTATGTATGTTTACCACAATGTTTTAAAGATGAGTAGCACAATATACCAAAGGCCAATGAATTATATACTTTACACAGGTTCATTGGGAAGTATGCATACTAATAGCATTTCATTACAGTTGTAAAGTACTTGAAATAAAGGGAAAGACTGTATTTTGCCTTACAGCATTGACAATTTCAGCCCGTGAGGTTAGCCTGTAGGAAGATAGTACTTTGTAGCAATGCACGTGGGTGGGGTCCAATTCACCTCAAGACTTCATGGAAAGGAAGAGAGGGGACATAAGGACTCTATAATGTGCTACAGAGATGCACCTATTGTGACCTCAGACCTCATGTGAAGTCACCTCTTAAAAGTTTCTACTGCCTTCTAACACCTCCATGAGCTATGGGCCAAGTGCCTACATACCACATGGACTTTTAAGGAACAGTCTTGATCCCAACTATAGTAGCACATGAATTATACCCCAATAAAGTCACCTTTTAAAATGTGAACAAATAAAAAAAAAATACGAACATCAAAACCAAAACCATAAAGCTCCAGCGAGCTGAGCCTTGTGGGGTAGAAACTGAAGAAGGATGAAGGGATAACTCAGCCAGTAAGGTGCTTGAGAACCAGAGGTCAATGCCTCCCAAAACCCACACTCAAAAGCCAGGCTAGGCATGATGGGACAAAGTTGTAATCCCAGTGCTGGGGAGGTGGAGACAGATAGATAGATCCTTAACACTTCCTGGCTAGCTAGCCTATCGGGTGAGCCCAAGGCCAGTGAAGAGACCCTGTCTCAAAACTCCAAGTAGTCAGGAACTATAGCCATAGTTCTCTGACTTTCCTGGGCATGTATACACACACACACACACACACACACACACACACACACACACACACACACACACACACAGGGCGGGGGGTGCGGGGGGAAGGAGAGAGGGAGGTGGGGGAGGATATGAAAAATCCTCATGTGTTACCTGAACAGCCATGCCAGCCTGACTCCATTGGTAACTATCCAGAGACTGTGGCTGCCTTTGGGTGACTGTTAGAGCCACAGGCCTTGGTGTTAAGACTCTGAATCATTGGGGTTGGGGCTTTAGCTCAGTGGTAGAGCACTGGCCTAGGAAGCGAAAGGCCCTGGGTTCGGTCCCCAGCTCCAAAAAAAAAAAACCAAAAAAAAAAAAAAAAAAGACTCTGAATCATTGACAACAAGAACATAGGCAGGATGCTCATCCCTCAGCCCCTGACTATCAAGTTACAGTTCTCTCTGCCCTGCAGCCCTATGCACAGATCCCTCACCCTTTTTCTTAGCAGACCTGGGAGATGTTCTAAGCCTCTCTCCCCTGCCTGGCTTTTCCTTAGGCCTTCAGCTTTCCTCCTCCTCCATTCCTTTGACATCTTGGAAGTCGAAGCAGAGTGTTAGAAAATTTTGACTGAAATAGTCACAGGACAGCAGCAATTTTCAACACGTTTTGTATATTCCCAACGTGTGAGAAACACAAGAAGCACAAAACCAAATATGACTTGTCAATTAGTCCTTTTGTGCTATGTCAGGAAGTGCAATCTAGAATCCTGTCACACTATGCTTGCTCTAAAAGCCTTTCAAAAGAAGATGGGAACTCGGCTGATTCAGACTGGAAAACAGCACCCACAGAACAGCGTGTACACAATCATATCCATTGTCCATGGGAGGTGTCATAACCAGAGTGGGTGTTCACTGTCATCAGATCTGATACTATCACAAACATCCAGCAACCCGCCATTTTCTTGGATGCATTGGTGTTTTGCCAATATGAAGAATGCAAGCACAGAGGTCCAGGGGGAAATGCTTAGGGCTAAAGAAAAAAAAATGAGTCTCAAAAATATTAAAAAAAATATCTTACCACAGGCAACAGGTCATCTTGGGGAGCCAGTATTAGGAGATTTAGGAAAAGTGACCAGACACCTTACAAGAGCTATGAGCATGCTCTATATTATTCTGATTTTCAGAAAGTCGGCAGCTCATACACAACCTCTGTATTGAGCAGATACTTGAGGGAGCAGAGATTGACTCCATGTTCTCTTACTAGCGGACTTTCAAGAACGGCATATTAATAGATATTAATCTTCGGGCCTGAATAGCAGGTGCCAAAGGCAGCCCCACGCTATTAATTTTCTCTTTGCAATTCATGACAGAGTCCTAACATCAAACACCGATATAGAAAGGAGATCTTGGGGTGTGCTTGGTCATCAGTGTCTTGTTTTGTTTTGCTTGTTTTTTGAAAGTAGGGATTCACTTTGGCTTACACTTGGACCTTGCAAGCATAAGAACTAAGATTTGGATCTCTAGGATCCATATAAAAGCCTAGACGGTAGCAGCCACCTGTAATCCAAGCATTCCGAAGACAGGGCTTACCTTAGGAAAGCTGGCTTGCTAGACAAGATGCTCAGCAAGTTCTGTAGGTAACACGAAGCCCTGCCCCAATAAATAAAATGGAGAGTAATGAAGGAAGACACTCAGTGTCAAGACCCGTGCTTCACACATGCACACGCATGTGCACCTGCACATACATCTGAAGACAGATAACAGACATGCACACCACTCACACATTGCCACCTCAGCTGCAAAGTATTTCTCACTTCAGTCAGATAGGCTATGCCATTGGTCCCTCGGGAGAGGCTGCAACTTTACAAGTCCAAGAGAAGAGCATCAAGGGCAGAAACTCAGCACTGATGGGGTTAAGCATGGCACCTTGGCCTTCCAGAACAGCAAAAGCAAGAAGGTCATCATAAGTAAGATCCTATTGGACAAGTGTCCTTCTTGTGCCTGGAAAGAAACTTTAAACCAGTAGTTGTCAACCTCCTTTGGGGACTTTTCACAGAGGTCATCGAAGACCATACTGTATATCAGATATTTACATTATGGTTCATAACAGTAGCAGCGAAAATAAGTTTATGGTGGAGAGTCACCACACCGTGAGGAACTCCATTAAAGGGTAGGGAAGGCTGAGAACCACTGCTCTAAACCATAGATAAGTTCCCCCAAAGGTATTGCCATTAGATCAGAGGCTCTTCATTCACATGCTTCTCTACAACTGTCCTCTCTCTTCATCAGATCTAATCGCACAATGGCTCAAGCGACATTGCTTCTCTGAACCCTCACCTCCTTAGGAAGACTCTGGTGTCATATGCAATTCTTCTAAATTAATTATCTTTTGTCCCGGGGGTTATTACATTTCACAGAGAGATTCGGAGGAATGTCTATCCACTCCCAATACGGAGGGCACGGAACAATCAAGAAGGATTTCTCTCAAGTCCAGGTTGCAGCTTCAGTTGGCGCAGAGCAATTAGTCAGGAGCATGAGAGACTTTTAAGCAGCCACACCACGGAAGAGTTCTACACCTAGTTAATTGTTCAGATCCTGGGGAGTCATGACCCTCCTTCTCTCTCCCTTCTAAAGGAATAGTAGTATCACGTTCAGTTGCCTGAGATCAGCACATCTGCACTGCTTCAAACAAGAAATGGCCACATGCAACCCAGAGGAACAGTGACTCTAGAGGGGGTCTCAGTCAGGAATTCCCAATGGGAAGTGGGGGCAGGGAGGGACTGCTTCCCTCGGTCCATAAAAGCACTGGGCATCCCCAAGAGTAGAGCTGGATGGGGAAAGAGGGAGTTTGGTCAGCCAAGTCAGGGGGGAATTTCTGACTCTCGGGTGTATAGGGGCTTAGCTTTGTGCACCATGGTGATTTCAGATGCTGTGCTAATTTACAGTGTGGGACCCTCCGTAGGTGGGATATGGGATTTCCCATAGTACCACGCACCCACCAACACTTTAGCACTAATGGCCTTGTTGATTTCAGCCACCACACTAGGTGTTCTACCAAGCTTTACACTTGTATTTTCCAGAAGATTCATGGCACCGTCACGAATGCTTTCCGCCATTTGCTTAGTTTCTTTTTCACACGCTCGTTTCTTACATTTTCTTGTCTTTTCCTTGTTGGCTAATGTCCCATCTGCTTCGGATCCCAGGTCTGTGTCCTGTAGATGAATGGTCCAGCATGCTTCCCTGTGCTCTGGCTTTGCTCTAGCTTAATTATCCTTTCCACAAATCTATATTCTTATTTTATTTATGTAGTCAAAACTTTGACCTCCTTTGTGCTTTTATTACCTTGTATGTGTCCTATTTAAGAGACAGTTGCCTATCTTAACATTGTAACGAGAATTCCTATGGTGCTAGAGTGCAGCCCATCTTGGTGAAGGCTTGGCAGTGGGATCATGAGGCAAGAGCCATGCCATGTCCACTATCAGGACACAAAAAGAGGTGGGCACTGGTGCTTGCCTCAGTTTCTCCCTTTTCCATTTTGTAAAATTTGGTCTGGGCCTCCAAGCCATGGACTGGCGTGTTCCACACTTGGGATGGTGTAGCCCCCATTCAGAGTGAATCTTTCCTCTTCAGTTAAGCCACTCTGGAAATATTCTCACAGACATGCCCAGGGGTGTTCTCAGTCAACTTGACAGCCAAGATTAACTGTCATAAATACATTCATAATTTCCCTAAACCTGATTTTAGATATAAGGCAGGAACAAAGATATTACTTCCTGTGTAGGTATTTGACTCAGATCATTAGGGAAAAGGCCATCCTTTAACCAGTGTGCTGTTATGCTAACCTCATCACAAATGAAATGTATTTTATTTGTTAACACTTCAAAAAGAATTAAAAATGTGTCTGTGAAAAAAAAAAATATATATATATCCCTGTAGTGTCTGTCTCACAGTGCCCTTCATTTCGGATTATAACTAACCTAATCACATTCTTTAAAATGCCTTTCATTTTCCTACTGTCTAGAACAATTGTATATGATCATGTAATATGTTTATTAAACTCTAGAAAACATTCACTAATGAAATCTTTGGAGCTTGAATCACCTTGAGGTTTTCTTAAATTAAAAAAAAAATCGTTTAATAAATGTTGAATGCTTACAGAATTCCTTCTGGTATGTCTCCAGTTTATGTGAACTGTTTTTATAAAGTATTAAGCTTTGGCACGAAGTTGTGGTACCATCTCATTTTTGACACAATCGGATCTATAATAACATATCCAATTCCCAATACAGGGATGGAGAAATGGCCCAGTGGTTAAGAGTTAAGATTGCTCTTCCAGGAAACCTGGTTTTCATTCCCAGAACCGTCCTCAGGCTACTCACAAACATCTCTAACTCCAGCTTTAGAGGTTTGTGTGAGTATACAACACTTGTGTGGGCCACACACAAGTGACACATATTCACACAAAATCACACAGTCAAAATTAAATCTGTTTTAAAAGTTCTGATAGTCTCTTTGCTCTCTCCCTCTCCCTTGCTCGCTCTCTCTCTCTCTCTCTCTCTCTCTCTCTCTCTCACACACACACACACACACACACACAGTTTATGAACTATATTCTTTTTTTAAACCCCTCTGCTATGCTGTGGATTTTCCTCTGATGGAAGCCTGTTGTCCCCTTTGCCCTGCCCTCTCCTCTGGTATCTATGAGTGTCACTGAACAGTGCCTTCCCAGCATCCCCATGTGAACAGCCACACCCTTCCTCTGTATTCTCTTCCCAGGACTTTTGCATTTGTGAATATCTGCTTCTGATATACACGCATTCTAATTTTCTTAATCTCTAAATATATTTCTAATTTATTTCTTGACAGTGGCACACATTTATTCGTACAGTGTATCATCCACATGTCATGCCCTGTCCCACCTCCCTAGCCTCTCTGTCATTGCTCTCATAAAACATTGAGTCCAGTTAGGTTTGCCGACATGTACATGGCCATCCTACCAGCAGCCGCACTTCCAAAGAAAAATGGTTCTCCTGCCCCGCCCCCCCCATCCATCAATCCCTCATAAGTTTCTCAATTCCTGTTGGAGTCTTATGAGCCCCTCCTTCATCAATGCTGGGATTATTAAATATAAACACACGCTTTTATCTTTCTCTATGAGGAAAGTCAGCCATAAGCCCAGGTAGATATTATCCCATATAATCATAGTATCAGCCATAATCAGACAGTATCTGATCCTTTAAAACACTGGTTCTCAACCTGCCTGGTGCTGAGACATTTTAATACAGTTCCTCATGTTCTGGTGACAACCCCCAGCCATAAAATTATTTCGTTGCTATCTCATAACTGTGATTTTGCTACTGTTATGAATCATGATGTAACTATCAGATATGCACCCCGCCCCTCATGGAGAGCGAGACCCACAGGTTGAGAACCACTGTTTTAAACGGTGCCAAAATGTATTATATTAAAAAACAAAACATTGCTTCATCATCAGCTCCACCAAAGGAAAGGGAAGGAAGACTCTCCAACACTTTGCACACGGCCCTCTATGCTCCACGAATCTGGGGGTCAGTATACTAGTTCACCCCTTCCTTCCTGAGACACAGACAGGGGACTTTTAAAAAGCTCGGGGGATCCAAAACAGCACGACACACTGCAAGCCATGTTGTGGCTGTGGATCTGACTTGGTTTTAAAAGCATGTCTTTGGGAGGGGTGTTGGGGGGGAGAAAAGTTCCCAGTTCTCCCAGGCAGTCATCACGTTCTGACAATTGACAGCTGCTGCTGATTGGTCAAGTCTCCTTTGGCCTGCAGTGTCTCCCGTTAGCTTTCTGTGTCCCTGATGGTGATGCTTAAACTGCTTTGCATTCAACCAGGTCTTGGGGTTTAATCCCACCATTGCAAAACAAGCAAACAAACAAGCAAAAGGTCAAAAGAGGTCAGAGAAAGGGTCACAGGGGCTCAGATGTCCTTAAGAAATTGAGGTGTAGTCTAGGAGTTGGTTGTGTTTCCCAAAGCTTCTGTTCGGGGCAAGCAAGCAGGTAGGGCCTGGTCAGATTAGACAGGGCAGGCAAGAGAGAAGGGTTCTCCCTCCAGTGGAGGCGACCAGGACTGGCAGCTGCTTCCCACCAGGCTGATTGACTTGTGATCTAGGGCAGGCTGCAGGCTGCCACATTTCCCCTTCCCCATGTATTTCTGTAACTTGATCATCTTGTGCCTGATCATCCGGAAGCCTGGCTCAGTCTGATGGTCTCCATCTCTTCAGGCAGGCCAGCACATGTGTCACTGCCATTATTCCCTCACAGGACCTACAAACCCCACTCACCTCAGTCCCCAGGAACTTGAGAGGCACAAGGTTTCTTCTCCTATCGGTAGGGATCCAGGGAGAAGCCCGGTAGCTTTCGGATGTTCTCTCCGCTATCAGGCTGTCCAGAAGGACCCACTGCTGCCGCCACCCCCCCCAGCCCAGCCCAGCCCAGCCCAGCCCAGCCCAGCCCACAGCGGCCCTGGCTGTTTTCATTGCTTTCCCTCCCAGTCAGGTGTGAGGGGTGGGGGGCTGAGGGCAAGGCTGTTAATCAGTTAGGCAACCCTGATTACATCTTAATAACAAATGCAAAGCACCCAGAGCAGCAATTTACAGTAATGGGGGAAATCAGCAGGTCCCTGGGGTGAGACGGGAAGTAAACACTCTCCTGGTTCAAATTTGGGGAAGGCAAAAAAAAAAAAAAAAAAAAAATCACTGTGAGTAGCCTGGTAATGCCAGGAGAGCCTGTGCCTCACTGTGTGTGGCAGCAGAACAAGGAGAGGCCGGAGTCAGGGCCAAAGCCACTGGCTCCCTGCCTGTCTGAAGGAGTCTGCTGTGGGGATGCTGCCAGTGGCTCTACCAGCAACTGCGAGGCTAGGCTCAGCCACCAGACCCATCGCCAGTTAGAGGCAAGTACAGAGAAAACCCCGAGAAGAAATGTAACCGATCATCAGGAGGGGAATGAATAAGGGGATCTCCTGACACCCGCAACTTCGCCTTCAGGGTGTAGACCCGAGCTTTAGGTTAAGCAGAGGGTGAATTGGGGCCGAGGGCAAGAGGTAGTCAAGGAGGGGTTAATCGTGGTCTCAACATTAGCTCTGTAAGGTGATCCCCGAAAGTCCCTATTGCTTGAAGGAGCGCACCGGTTGGTTCGCCCGCAGCCTAGCCACAGCGCGTCGGAGGAGGCTGAGCCCCATTGATGCTCTATCCTGCAAGGCTTTGCTCTTCCTGGAATCCTACGTGGCTGCAGATGGAGGACAAAGGCTTGTCCTGGTGCTTCAGCCTTGAAGGGGAAAGAGAAAGGTTAAGTAGAGACTCCCTAAGGAGATTAACGTGCCTATGCAGATTCTTGCAGGAGTCTGAACCAAAGCGGAAGGAGGCAGACACAGACGAAAACAGCTGTGTCAGACTTGAACCGACCTCAGTCGGGCCCACGCAAAGGGTCTGCAGCATAGACGCCATGGTTTCTAGCGAGAGCAGCATCTTTGAGCCTGTTACAGGAATGCCACACTCTCCTTCCTCTCATCTACCAAATGTGTACCAAAAACCATCAGAAAAGATCTCGGCTGGTCAATTCTGGCTGAACAAGTATACTCAGCCGATAGTGTACCTGTTTTCGGGGTAGCCAAGACGAAGATGACTGCTGTCTGCCCAGAGTCCCATAGACTCACCAAGTCAGAAAGCGGAGTCCTCGCCCACGGTATCCTACCAGGAAAGCCTTTCTCTTTATCTCTCACGATCTGTTTGGAATGCAAGGGAGCAGTTATTTCCCACTAGAAGGCAAATTGCTTCTCCGTGTCCATTTTTCTTCCTCTTTAAGAACACTCCCAACCCGGAGCACACATATTTTTCTTACGTGTAATTTGATCCGGATGGTTTCTTGACCTGCATCCAAATCGAGCCGTGGGTAATTATTACTGTCACTATTGTTATTAACACTGATATTTATCATAATCTCGCAAATGCCGGGGACAGCCCTTAATCTTGCTGTTTTATTTGGTTGAAAGGAGAATGTGAAGGGCTGGCCTCCCTCCCGGCTTAGCCTCTCGTATTCAGTTTTACCAAACTCCTACTATGGGGATAATTAGCCCAATTTTCAGGGATCCCGAATTAGCTATAACTCTAAATTGCAGGCACAGGATGGAGCCAAGGCCAGCAGGTGGAAATCGCAGAAGTTAGATGAATCTCACTGACACATGGACACATCCAGTTGTGAGGGCTCCTAACCAGCCGGCTGTCTTTGCAACGAGCTCCCTGTGAGTAGAAACATCCAAGTAGCGAACGAAGACTGTCGCGTATGAAGTTGTAGAACTGAAGGGAAACTGCCCTCGACCCTTTGAAGAACTGCTAGTGTCAACCGAGAAGGAACAAGCGGGGAAGCACTAACCATGATTTGCAAACCGAAGAACCCCTTTCGATGGGCAGAGTGGGGGATGTGGAAAATTTGTAGCAAAATAGTAAACAGCTTTCAGGGAAAGTCGGTGGTGTACAATGGCGAGTGTTCCGTGGCAGTCTATTTGGCCTGGATCTGAGACAATGGTTTGTAAAAGCTTCTCTACGGACCAAACAATGGCTGTGATGAAAAGTCCACCCAGGTGTGTTTACCGATCTCAGCCTAGCTTCCTGGGATATGAGCTGAGTTTTCTCTGGCTAATGGAGCTGCGTGTGCAGCCTGAGGGGCACTCGGCTTCTCTGTGGGCAGATGGGCTCCTTGGATGGAAGTGAGGCCTTTGTGGAAAATCTTTTTCTGCTAGAGAGGGGAGGAGACAAAGGAAGGTCAGGAGCCTAGACTGAGTTTAACATCAGGCCTTTTAAATTAAATTGCTCGATATACCAAAGATGCTGTATTTGGAGATATCGGTCACCGTGTTCCGATCTAAGGAAAAGTGAGAACAAACTGCACGGAATTCAGTAAATCTGAGATGGGGCCCAAGAACCCGCATTTGTTGTTGGCACAGAGACAGACTCCATAAGGACTGAAGTAAGCGATGGCTTAGATTGTTAAACTCTGCTCCTGGTCTAAGGTTTTACGTGCCCTGGGAGCAAATTATTTACATAACCAGAAGCAGAAGGGGGCTCCCCAGTAAAGAGTTGGGTGTGACAGTCCCTTTGAAAGTGTTAATGCGGATACAGAACCAGAGGACTGGATTTAACCTCTGCCTCTGAGGACAATTCTGTCTTCATAGACGATTATCCCAGACACTTTTTCAAGGTCTGCTTTTTCCCCTTCCTCTTCATCTCAGTTTGCTGGAAGTATTCCTTTGGGTTCAGGTGGGGAAGCACAGGTGGGGGCGGGGGCTAAAGTTATGGCTGCCTTTCGTTCGTGTAGCAGTTATATACTTTCTGACTTTGATGCCTTGAAACAAAACAAAGCAACAACCTGCTTCCTGATATGTGATGAGGACTGTCACACCGCCTTACCTGATGATCTGTACTTGACCCTACGCAGGGGGTGTAAAATCACCCGAGCACATGTGTCTGAGTCCCACGGGGAAGCTATGATGGGGAATAAGGAGAGACGAGAGCAGTCTCACAATACCTTGTACAGCGTAACTCTCTGCGAGCGCTCTGTTGCAGATCATTTCCTGTGGACGTCCTTGTGACTGAGCAGCTTAGCCTGTAGGACTCGCAAGGCACTGTTTGGAGAAAGAACATGACGCTGGGGACAGCAAACACCATAGAAGAAAGATTCAGGTCATCCCCACTCTGCAACTAAAGCTTTCTTGGACTAGACGGAAGGGGGAAGGCAGAGGTGGGGAGGAAGGAAGGGAAAGGAGTCTTGAGTCTCACCAGGAAGCCAGAAAGGAGAAGAAACGTACAAACTACGGTGTGGGGGGATGGGCTCTGGGGAAGGTACCTAGGCCTGCCAGGGACTTTAGTCACTCCTGCCTCTGCCTCTCCTCTGATTTCTTTCTCCATATCCACCCTTTCTCTGCCTCTCTCGCCTACCTGCTCCCCTCTGGAGACCTAGAAAACACATCAGTAGACCAAAAGAGCGAGGAGACAGACAGTAGGCTAAGAAGAACCTCTCAGCAGAGGTCTGGGGATAATGTGACAGTGTCCAGAGGAAGATAACCCTGCCCTAGGAACACATATTTTAAGACTGCATACCTAGTAAAAATGAAACCTGGCAGAAAGAGAAGTGTCCTGATTTAGCAAGGAATTGATGTTTGTTTTTTTTTTTCTTTCTTTCTTTTAAACGGCTGGAGCGAATGTTACCAAAATAAACAAAGAGAACATTCCAAAACTATAATTTTTTTGTACTCTTTGCATTTTAATTTGGCTTTGCAGCTATTACAAGAGGCCCAAGAGGAAAGCAACAGGTAAAATTCTGGAGAGTATGAAGATGAAGCCTAGAGAGCCGTCTTGTCTTTGAACCTGTGGCAATGACGGGACACGTTCAGGGGACTCTTAGGGGTTCTGTTTGTGGCTGGCGTTCTTGGTCCTAGGCTCTTGCATGTCCCAGAGACCTCGGACATCTTAGAGGCCACAGGAAAAATGCAAACTCAGTAACACCCAAAAGATCTCGTCCCTCCCACTCTACAAATGGATGTAAAGCAGCTCCTGTGTCCTGCCTACTCTAGAGAAGGATGTAACGTGAGTCCTAAGGCTGGAGAGATGGCTCAGAGATGTCACGAGAAGCAGGAGGACCTGATTTCAGACTAGTGCAGCCCTGAAAAAGCTGAGCATTGTGGGGGACTCCTATAACCCCAGGGCTGGAGTGGACGAAGGCCCAGTGAAGAGGCTCCTGGGGGCTCACTGGCTAGCTAGTCTAGCCAATCAGTGAACTCCAGGTTCAGTGAGAGACCCTGTCTCAAAATTAGGGAGTAATATAGGAAGATGCTAGACATTGACCTGTGACCCACACATGCAGGCATTGACCTGTGACCCACACATGCAGACATTGACCTGTGACCCACACATGCAGACATTGACCTATGACCCACACATGCAGACATTGACCTGTGACCCACACATGCACACATTGACCTGTGACCCACACATGCACACATTGACCTGTGACCTACACATGCAGACATTATTGAGTGCACAGTTATTCTGCATGCATGCAGAAGTGGTTATGAGCACCTCTCCACAAGGAGTTGCCAGCTGGTCTTAAGGGTTAAGTGGTTGGCCAGTGCCATCATCGTTACAGCTTCAGCAGGCTGTGGGCCCTCAGCCCCAGCTAAAAGGGGTCCTTTATCCAGGCTTCGAGCAACCTGATCCAGGGAAGCCTCCAACAGACCAGCAAGGGGAGAAGACTGACTCCTGGGACACCTGCTGATGTCATTCTGTAACCCTGCATGGCTCTTGTCACCTTCTGATGTTCTCAGCAGCGAGGACATTCCTGTTTCCTCACAAGACAGCCAGGATCACCTGAGGACACTTCTTGCAAAGATCCAGCTGGCCCCATCGAAATGTCACCTGATCCTGTGTCCCTTTCAGGAGCGAAGGCCATCCCTCCCACAGTAACAATTACCCTGCAACTAAGCTTGTGAGGAGGGTAAGCAGAATCCTTTTTAATCTACAAAGTCATACCTCAACCCTTTGTCCTCTTTCAGAAAGGGAGAGGGTGACTAATATCCCAACAGTCTTTGTTGATTCCAAAACTGCTGAAAAGAAACAAATGCTTTGGAATGAAAATAGAAGTGTAACGTGAAGCTGTCACGCACACAAACAATCCATCTGCATGCAGAAAACATGTCCCCAGCGTGACATTCTGGGAAAGAGCATCACAGCACAGGGCTGGCTCAGATCATCTGCGCATGACATAAATATAGGTTTATGGAAAAGCAAGCCAAGTCCCCTGTAAGTCACCTCTAATCCCTTCCTAAGCTGTTATTGATAGTGTCTCCAAACCCCAGGCCTACCCTCAGTACAATGGGCAACATATCAGAAGAATATATATGCTGTCTTCCTTCTCACAGAAATGACAATCTAATGGAGGGCTCACGGTATTTGCCTAGAAGCAGCCATTGGAGACCAACACAGAATTTATTATAATCAGAAAACACACTAAGAACAATAGCTGTTGTGTCTGTCTTAAAGACTTACTAAGTGTCGAGTCCTTGACTAAAGTTTTCAGATAAATTGTCACACTAAATCCTTGGGGAAATGACTAAGAATGGTTATTAGTGTTTGAGAAGCCTGAACTCAGGTCCGGTAAACTTCAGGAAAAGAGAGCATCCCCAGTGCAGAGAATGCTTCCCACCCTCAAATGTAGCTGGCTTCATTCAAAGAAGGTGACCCTGGGTGCTAGAACAATGGGAAACTGCCTTGTCCCGGGCCTGAACACAGGCCTGACCTGAACTGACGCCAACTCAAGACAAGACAGACGCAGCTGGACTCTGTCCATGACCATGTGTGGGAGTCATGTGTCCTTGACAACTTGAGTTCTGGTCCCAGATCTGCCTGACCGAGGCCTGGAATGGTAGGTGACTTTCTCAGTGTCACAGTGATTCCTTAACTATGAATGGTGGTTCTCAGATATTGTCCAGAATTTGTCTTATGTACAGGGGTCAGAGGAGGACACAGTTTTATAGCACATGATACAACCCGGGCTCTTTTGGAAGCTTATCTCCTTTATAAGAATTTCTCTTACTGACTGTGTGCTTTGAGTATCAGATTGGCACAGAGCCCATACCCAATACCCAAGTGAGCTAGATGGGCACATCTCCCCTGGCCAGTGTTCTCACTCTCCATGTACTTCCACTTGAGGTCTTAAGCTATCTTGAACTAACCCAGATCCTGAGGATGTAAGTAGAGTGTTTCATCTCGATCATTCGAAACTGGCCCCTAAGAGCCAGTCCCTTCTCAGGGAGCTAAGGAGACAGGTGAGACCAGGAGATGATGATGGAGTCGGAGGAAACTGTAATCTTGTGGGCAGTATAAAAGATGTAAATGATGTAAACCCAGGGACCAAGGGTCCTTTTTCTGTATCCCATACTGGTTCGTTCATTTAGTGGGACAAAGGTATGTAGGGGAATGTCTTGGGAACTTTCTGTTGGATGTCTGAGTCAAATTCCCAAACCATCTAGAATATGACAAAGATATCATCAGTTTATCTTTACTGTCAACGTCTGAATGAATGTCCTGTTTTCCTCCCCTGCAGAATCTATGAGTTGAACACTGTGTGTCTCTCACCTATGGATGAGGTGACAGGAAGCCGTGCAGTTTGTTCAATGTCCAGTAGGATGAGCAATGCTGAGCCAGGGCTCAAACCCCAGTCCCGCCTGATTCCCAGCCCTTGTCTAGCTCTGCCTGCCCTCTGCTCTGATGGGAATGTGACTATCAAGTCACAGTCTCGTCCTGTGAGTCACAAAGCACTTCCAGAATGAAAAGACTCTGCTTTGGAGAAGCCACTCATCCACACTGGGAGTCATGCACACATTGATGTGTAGTCCACAATGGTTCTTAAGGGTTTCTTCAAGCCAAATGACTACTGTCCCTAGCAACTACAGTGATCCAGTATATAAAGGATTTAAGCAAGGATGAGAAAGCAATTGGGGATCCACAGCTATTATTCCTAGGTATGATTTCTATTCAATTCTTACCCCAGAGACACCCACCATTCTAGCACTGGAGATTAGTGTGCCTTGCATAGGACTTTCAAAGTTAGAACTGTAGTGTCTGTACGTGTGTCTCACTTCTGGGCTTAGCATATTTTTGAGCTGCTTCTCCACCGTTGCAGATATCATGCATAACATTCTTTTTTGCAGGTGAGTGCTAACCCAACTTGTTCACCCTGTTGATGAGTATGTGAGTACTCTGACTTTTTTGGCTATTAGTAGTGAAGGCAGGATATTGTTTATGGTCACACACTCTCCTTTTCCCTCTCTGGTAGTGGGATGTTAAGTCAATGAGAAGGGACCCATGCAACCTGAATACTTAAATTCTGTCAAAGAGTTCTCTACAGTGATTTTTAGAAGGCCAGGGTCTTTGATTCTCTACATCATTGTCTACATTTTGGTTTTTCATTGTATTTCTGGTAGCTTCACTGTTGTTCTGGTTTTCTTTTCCCTAACAGCTGATGAAATGAAACATCTTTTCACAATCTTAGCTGAAGATTCACTGCCATATTTGTTGCTCCTGTAGATAGGAACCAGTCTTATTTTAGGATGCTATTTGCATAATAAATAGAAAAAGATCTTGGAGCCAGACTGTGGTCCAAATCTTCATTCTGCCACTTACTATCCCCAATGACTTTTCCTCTGGAGTTCATCCTTCTTTCCCCATTCCCTTGTCCTTGTAAGGTGTCCTTCCTCCCCTCTCTCCCATGCAGAGTTGATTCCTCTAGAGAGAACAGGAATCCCAAACTGAGCCAACTGGATCCTTCCCTGGGAAGTTTGAGAGAGAGAAGGGAGGAACGGTTGGAGGAGGGAAGGGGAGGATGGGAGAGGATGGAAGGGGAAGGGAAGAACCAGAAGAAAGAAACCAGAAAAGGTGTTCCAGGTGCTAAATCAATAACATTGACACTGAACACTTTAGGCACCCTTTGCTTTCAACAGATGAGCCACTAAATTTGAAGGGAGCCCGTCTGCGTGTCAGAGGAGAATTATTCAGACGGCAGAGGAGAGTGCAAACATGGACCTGACCAAGGGCACTGAATGTTACTTTCCTTCTCTCTGGGGGGACATCACAGGACTCAGTGGTGTGTGCTTCTGGGAAGGCTGAGTCTCTCAGCATTTAATCAGGATCTTTCTGCCTCCAAATACCATGTGTCACTTCCTGGCTTGAAGCAGTGAAAATCCCCTGTGAGAGTCTCCGGTCTCTCACTTCCCCTGCTGGGGCAAATTCATAAGCTTCACGTTGAGATGACAGATCCAACAGTACAGAAGCAGCTGAGTCTCTGAGTCACCACACAGAGGACAGCTGTCCTGGAGAGCCATGCAGACCCGAAGGCTAGGAGAAATAGCGTTTATTGTCTTATGCCATGGAGATCTTGAAATTGTCATAACTTAGTTCGTCCTTGTTCATAGCCTGTCTGAGCCTTAGTTCCCTCTTGGATAAAAGGGGGTAGGTTTGTTATTCGTGCATGAAGTAATGTTGACTTTGAGGTACTTCCCATGACACCTACACAGAGAAGTATTGTGAAGAAGCATAATTTCTTCTCCTTAAGCATGTATGATCTCCTGGCCTAGTGTGTTCTAGTACAGCCTACGTCTACCAGTAGGATCCAGCCATTGCACATACAGTGTCATGGGTCATGCGTTCACAGTATTTGGAGGGATTTGCAGCCATGTCTAGAGGGATCTGAGTGGATGAGTGTGGCTTGTCCTTGTCAGGGGACACACAAAGGACTCAGGGTAATGCAGGGCTGTAGACTGATTTGTCCTACTGCCAGAAGCTACAGATCTCATTTTGTTCACAGGGAGCAGGGCCAAGCACCCAGGGCTCTGTGGGATGCTCTCCTCTTCCTCTTTGTTATGACAGATGGACAGTGACCCACAAGCCAGCCCTGGGGAGAAAAGAGTTTGCCTTGCCAGCTGGTCCTGAAAACGAAAGCAAGGAAAATATGCTGGAATATGCTGGAAGCACCAAGGTTAGCCTTGGACATCCTTCCTACACCCCATGTATGCATGTCTTGCCAAACTGGACTCTGTGCACCTCCACTCCAGTGTGCCTGTGTGCGTGCGAGCATGTGTGTGCCTCGCAGAAAGTCATATTGGGGCTCAGCAAAAATGAGTTCATTGTCATTCTTTCCTACGACTCTGTTTGGCGTTTACCACACTTGGTGTTTGCAGTTAGAAAGGGCTCCCACTATGGCCAACACTTCACTCTCCAAATTAACACATTTACCCAGCCAAAAAGGACACAGTCAAGAGAAAAGGCTTAGAAACTGAGGTCAGTGTCATTTTACAAGCTGAAATGACTATGTTATTCTGTAATCATCAACTGGGCCCAACAGAGAACAATTCTCTGATGACAGTTCTTCGAATGAACGGAAGGAAGTTTCCACATTTACTGGTATCTGAGGCCTCAGGCTGGTTGATGTACCTTCAGAAAACACAACTCCTTCCCGGCAGAAAGGAGGTTCTGTGGCCTTGAAGAGTCTCCAGGAAGCCCTTGCAGGCTTGCTTCAAGCTGGTTTTGTCTGTGAGATAGGACAGGTTCAAATGAGCCAAGAGAATAAGAAATGACTCATCTGCCTTCTTATCTGTGTGTCTTCAAGCTCCGGTCTACTAAATGACCGTTTTCAGTTTTACATTCCTTCCTCTGAGCATTTCCGTGGGTGGGGGAAAGGGCAGATTTTCTAGAAATGTATTTTGTCTATTGAGATCCCCAAAATCTGAGTCTAGGGCCAGAAATATATGTGTGTGTTATACATAAGCTTCCTTAAAAGAAGCCAGGACTCTGTGTATCTTTGGGATTGAACTGAAACCAACTTTCCACAGAATTTGAGTATCTGTTGGTGGTTGAGATGGCATGAGACCCCATTTCCTTCCTCCTGCAGGTAAGGGGCTTCCCCTTCTTTTCCTCAGGGGCATTCCATCTGTGGGTGTGACCTTTGTTTACGTTCAGGGCAGTGCCTGGAAGGGCAAGTGGCTGGTTCTTTCCTTCCTAGCATATGCTGTTCCTCACACACAGTAGGGTTACTCAAGGTTGACTTGTTTTCTTTCTTGTCTAGAGGGGGATTTTTAAGGACCTTACCAGCTGTTGACATTTGTTTGTTGTTTTGTTTTGTTGCTTTCTCTGGTAGCTGAGTTGGGCTCGTAGAAGAGAGGACCATGTGGAATGGGACAGTAGATGCATCACAGAGAGAACTCTCTGGAAAAGAGGATGGTCACAGTGTGTTGTTGGTAGACTAGATATGCTAAGAGCAAGAAAATAGAGGGTTACTGCATGGCCACTAAGTGCAATGGATTCCTATCTTGGAAAGGACAAGCCTACACAGCCACCACCAAGAGACGAAAGCAGAGAGAAAGCTTTATTTCTGCAGAGGTGACAGGGACATAGAAGTTATTCCCAAGGCAGTGCCTTCCTTAGGCAATGGAAGCATGCTTTTATTTGGGGCGTCTACACATTTTTAATACAGGAGATCACCATAGCGGTGGTGGTGCATACTGTACATGTTCAATGTAAGGTCATACATAATTCAAGAAAGATGAATGACAAATTTGGGAGTATGCTTAGTTTGAAATTGTGGACAATACATTCAAACGATTCGAGGGACAGACAGGAGCCCTCTGGAACCTGCTCAGCTTTGCTCATGAAATGTCCATTTTTAAAAAGGAAAGACTATTTTGAAGATGTGTTTATATGAGGTGCCTTTAAAAGTGCCTACCTCACTTAGTGGCTAACCATTGCTCAGAGTAGAATGCACGCAATTGAAATGTATTCTAACTGTGTGTGTGTGTGTGTGTGTGTGTGTGTGTGTGTGCTGCACGCATTCTTGCATGAGAGAGTGAGAGAGGGGTGTGTATATGCCACATATGCCACACCACATGTGTGCAGGTCAGAGGACAACTTGGAAGAGTCAGTTCTCTCCTTCTACTGTGAGCTCAGGGATCAAGTCATCGGGTTTTCACCACCAGCCTTTTTAGCAACTTGCTTTTCCCTGCTGAGCTGTCTTTAGCCCCACTGTGGTGCTTTCCTACCTTGCAAATACCAATTTATTTATTTATTTATTTATTTATTTATTTATTTATTTATTTGCAAATCGCACACATACACACAATCTACAACATGTCTTCCAAAATAGGAAGACTTTGATTTTCTACTATGAAAGCAGCATACACTAATACGTGTGTTTACATGCGTATACATGTTTACACACACACACACACACACACACACACTTATAAGTGCACAGGCATGTGTGCATGCACACACACCTCTCCTAATAGCAATACATAAGAATACTGAAAAGATTTTAATCATCTGGTATAAGTCTCCTTTGGCTGAAAAATCAAAGAACGTTGACATTTTATCTTCATAAATGAGTCTCTAACCTATCATGTGATAGAAAAATGATACATTTGTTTATTTTCTTACAGAGATGAGTTAGAATTTCTTGAAAGACATGCCAAGTTGGTACATACATATATACACACACATAACTCGTTGGAAAGTAAGTTTGCAA
The DNA here is from genome assembly GCF_011064425.1 of Rattus rattus. Classification (NCBI taxonomy): domain Eukaryota; kingdom Metazoa; phylum Chordata; class Mammalia; order Rodentia; family Muridae; genus Rattus; species Rattus rattus. The sequence goes on along the minus strand of NC_046167.1, from coordinate 62,906,864 downwards.
CCTCAGGAGTAGCAGAAACAGTCACTTGGGAAACAGCTCTCAGCTGGAACAAGTTCTTCTTCCAACACTGGCCTTTTTAACTCCAGATGGGGATTCTGTGCTGGATTAAGCACAACACTGATTCCCCAGCATCTTTAAACACCTTCTTTATGCTAAGTGCTCTTGCACAAGGAAGGCTTTCTTGCCAGTTGGCAGTGGAGCGTGAGCAAACTGGGGACTGATTATTCTAAATGTGCCCTTAGTTTACAGCCAACGAATCCAGAAAAATCCGCACAGATGCACTTTGAGGGGCTTACGGTCTAGAGGACACACAGCAGGACTGTCGGAACAGGTGGGCTGCATGGTACCTACCTCTGGTGCATTGGTGAATGTGGCGTAGTGGGGTTCAGTGTGGAAGATGCTAGCAGATCTAGAAAGAATATATGCAGTTAGGCTATCTAGAATCCTGGGAAACAGACTCCAAATAATACAGAGGGAAGACATTGTGATTCCAAAGGCCAGGGGTCCTAAAAAACACCTCCTGCATCCAAGATGCTCTGCTAAGCAGGTGTCAGAGCTACAATCAGTGTGAACAGTGGGTATTCTCCACACACACACACCATCTGACAAGGAGAGCAGCCATGGCACTAGCATGCTTCCGAGTGGCTCAGCCTCTAATGCGGCTTCTCTTCCAAGCAGAGGTACATTTCCAAGCTGCAATAATAACAGATTCTTATCTATCTTTTTACATTTTGAGTTTTAGTTCAAGCACCTTACGTACGAAAGCTCATCTCATTCCCCACAAATTGTATAGCTAGGGACACTGAGATAAGGCAGCAGTGAGCACACAACATGTAAGTCATCCACCAAGGTTATCCGGTTCCTAGGTTGGTAGAGTTAAAAGTTGAAACCGCTTTCCATCATCCACCGATTGGTCAGCAAGGAGCTGCTGTAACTACAAGTAGGCTGTGCTCTAAGTCTGTGCTAGGTGTTTACATCAGATATTTCAGTATCCCCCCCAACACAGGCTGTGTGGCTGCTACTGCCATTAGTAGGAAAGAAAATGAGTATTGAAATGTTTCCTTGAGAGGTATACCTGCTTCCTCCAGTTTGAAACATTCCCTCCGGGGGAAGGAAGATGGCTCATCAGACGGAAGAAAGTTCATATAAGCAGGAAGTAATCACCAGAGACAGGAGACTTCCCAGTAATGCAGCTGTTGCTGAGTTGTGCAAGATGCAGCAACCTTGCAGTTTTCAGGAGTTGTCACCCTTGCGTGAGTGGGCAGCTGCTTGGGTCACCCATGCTTATAAGTTACCCATCACCCAGGCCACCAGGATTCCAGTCAACTCACTGGTTCACCACGCTAGACATGAAGGGCATGGTTTCTGTCGTCTGTCATTGGTCATTGGTCATGTGTCATCGGTCCCCTCACTGGGTAAGTAGACATTTGTTCACGTCTCCCCACGGAGATGAGCAAGTTGCTTGCCTGAGACTTCGAAATAAAAGTGGAAGTGGTGGGCTCAAGGACAGGGAACCTGAAAGGGTCAGAACCTGTAAGCATGTTTAGATGGACAGGTAGAGGTGGGAGGGGCCTCTAGTGTCATCTAAGCAGCAGCCAGAACAAAGGAAAGAACCAGCTGCAATGGGAACTTTATTCAACAGCCACGTAGACCACCAAAGATGGACAGCTCTTGGGACAACTGTCTATTGAAGAAGACTATGGCTGCGTCAGGACGTCTCCAGGAGGAAGTCATAGCAGCACCCATGGACGAAAAGGTCAACGGAGTTTACTTTGACAACGAGAGAACTGTTTCGAATTGCAGTGTACAAACTGTCCTGTGGTACCCTTCTGATGGCCCAGGCAGCTGCTTCCTTACCACCACCATGGTAGGGAGGGAGACAACTTGCAGACATGGCTGAGGACTCTTGGTGGGCTTGTGTCCCCTCCCCTCCAGACTTGGCAGCTTTCTCCTGATTGATCCTCACTCTGTGCTTCATTTGTACGAACACAACCAGCCCAGCAGAAACCAGCAGGCCCACCACCCTTCAATCTATCTAACTCCCTGCACAGTGTGGTTGCCAATGCTGCAGCCTCCGAGATCCAACCTGTGGCTGCAGGGAGTGGAGTCGCCCCTGCCTGCAGTCGCAGAAACTCCAGGCTCTGGTGCAGAAGCAAATCCACTGCAGCTGAAGGACTGACCTCCTGTTAGTGTCTTGCCCTCTGAGACCCATTGCCTCTGAGCCCTGTAGACTCTGAGACCCACTGCTCTGGACACCTCTGGAGCTGAAACAGTTCTAAGACCTGTGACACTCCTAAGACTTGTCAGCGAGCTCTCAGCTGGCGTTCTTTGAGCCAGGGTTCAGATCTGTCACAGTTCCTTCCAAGTCGTCACCACACAGGTGTGTGGCCAATGAGTTGTTAATTCCCCCCTGTTTATTTCCTTCTCCATCTTCCCCACTTTGTTTTTGGAGAGGACAAGACAAGAGGTTTAGTTGGAGACAGGAGAACCTCTCTGAAGGCTCCAATCTACAAGGAAAGAGAGGCTGCTTGATACTCGGATTTGAATGGACCAGAGACACCGCTATAGCTCTCTTTGGAGGCCTCACAATTAAACATCTGTATTCCACAGATGTTCTTATGAGCTTAGCTGAAAGGAAATTGGCCAGGGGGGAAGGTGTCAAGGGTGGTGGATGAATGTCTAGATTATTTGAGACTAGCAGGATGGGGTTTATGGTCCACAGCAGGAGGTAAGAACTAAGAGGGATTTTCATGTGAGGCAGAGACAGGCAGCTCTGTGAGTTGTGGGCCAACTTGGTTTACATAGACTGTCCCGGGCCAGTTGGCACTACACAGTGAGACCCCATCATGGGGTAGGGGAGTGGACATTGAGTATTTTTCCAAGAGTAAACTCATAAATTGAATGTGATAATAAGGACCCTCCCATTTTCGAGGGAGTTTTGACAGAAAACAGGGAGAAGGGGGCGACATGAAAGTTTGCAAAGGGGAATTCTGTGCTGGAGGAAGAACTGGTTTAAGCTGCCTCTTGGGTCAGTTTCTTCCATTAGCTTACTGAATCATAATTGTCTTTAAATACACCCAACGCCTTCTAAGAAAATTAATACGTGACAGAATCAAGACACAGAAGTTGCTTAAAGTCCACTTCCCTGCATTCTATTGCCCAGCGTCTGCATGCTCTGTCACTTGTGTGTGCATGGAATCATAATGCTGCTCTAAGGATCTCCCATCGAATGAAAGACAGACAGGACCACACTCCGTGCAATCTACAGTTGGTGAGTATTATAGGATGATCTACTCTTCTTACAAAGCTGGACTCCATAAATGAAAACTCAAACTCCTCTTCAACGAGAGACCATGACAAGCCCCCTCCTAACCGGGACAAAGGACAAGCATTCTGGAACAGTGTCCAAGTGGAAGGATTGAGTCTGGTCAGATGTGTCTCACATTCTCAACAGAAAACCAGGGGTGGCAAGTCTGGCTGCCGTTCGACCCCCACCACGCCCGGGTGCCAGACAGTGCTATTTCAGCCCTGACTGGTTACTCTGCTATTTCGGGAGTATAGCTGCTCGTTCGCTTGTGAATTCAATTGCCAGAAACATCCAAAGAGCAGCTAGTCTCCAGGAGGGGTGTCTGGGTACCTCCGTCCACAGGGGCTGTGTTCTTCCTTAAGATTCTGCTAGTCTTCGTGTGTGTGTGTGTGTGTGTGTGTGTGTATGCGCATGCATGAGAGAGAGACAGAGAAAGTACACAGTTTCAAAGGGGATCCCACAAACTAGCCAAGGCCCCCAATAGAAATCGTCTGAGTGATGGAGTCCACTCTGTTCACTTAAACTCCTGACGACCCTTGACAACATGTCAAGGCACTGTATGATTTGGACCCCTGCTGCACTGCCCATCCATCCTGACTGGCTAATAACTTGAAGGGCTTGCTTGTTCTGGCTGGCCAGCTCTGCTGCATTCTGCTGTCCCTGGACTGGTCTATCAGGTCCCCCAGCTCGTGGGCTGTGAGACCAAGAGGAGCTGTGAGCTACCTGGTGGTCAGGGACGACAACCAAAGATGGACTGGTCCTAAAATTCTTCGCCATCCGCAGTCTTTTGTCCACTTCTCTATGGAGTCTCTTCTCATGACCCCCAACTGAGTTCGAGGCCCCGGGGTCCCAGGCCTGTGCCTAGGAGTATTCTCAGGACACTCTGAGGACTCGCCAAATACAGCTGTGCTCCAGACAGCACACTGGCCAGGGAGACCAAAGACTGTATGTTGGTCCCTAGCCTGAGCTTCCTGGGTGGTCCTGAGCCGGGAGGTTTGTTTCCTCAGCTGCAGAGGGTAATAATCAGGCCTGGACTCCATTGCGGGGAGAATACGTGTGAAAGGAAAAGTCAGTAAGAAAGTCTTTCTGAGCTGGGGAAGTAAAAGAGGTGACCCTCATCCACCCGGAGGAGAGCGGTCCTAGCAAGAGGCCCGACATGTGTGCACCCAGAAAACATCATGCCTAGTGAACAAAAACAAGCCAGTCTCTAGCACGCAAGCACCATGTGACTCTGCCGGCAGCGCATTCCCATACCCGATTCTAGAGGCAGGAAGTGGAACAGGGAATGCTGGGAGGTGGCCAGGAGGAGGGGGAGAAGGAGCCCTTCACTGAGTGCCATTTCTGATTGGGAAGTCTAGAATGTTCTTGAGATGGTTTAGAACAGTGGGTCAACATATTTACAATTGTTGGACTGTACTGGACAGTTAAGATTGGGCTGGACACATAGGTCAGAAATGCGCTCTACCACAATTTAAATGTGTGTGTGTGTGATTACATACGTACATACATACATACCCTCAGCAGGGGGAGAGGCATCCAAGAAAAAGATTCTGGACAGTAAGGTCCCTGTTCTTATCATCTTTCTGTGCTTGGAAGACTGTCTGCATCATTAGGAATGGGAAATGGGTCACCACCTGTCACGTATTTGGACACTTGGTCCCCGGTTGGGGGTGTTCTTTGGGGGAGATTATTGAACTTTTAGGAGAGTTTCTGGCCTCACCCCACTTCCTGTTCTCTGTCATTATTTCTTGTATGCAAATGGAATATGATCAGCCATATTTCTGCTCCTGCCACCATAACACATGTTCCCCGTCATTGTGGGTGCTCCCTCTGAAGCCATAGGTTAAAATAAACTCTTTCTTCATTAAGTTACTTTTGGTCGTGGCATTTTATCACAACAGAGAAGTAACTGGTTCCTCTAACAACAGAAGCCAGAGTCATCGCACGTCAAGGAAGACTGAGCTCTGAGAAGAGGTTCTGTGGCTGCTATGAAGTTTCGGGGCTTCTGCAACCTTCCTCATATATGACAAAGGGCAGGAAAGGAAAGACACACACAAGACATTCCCCTGCATTCTTACTTCCCAAACCATACTTCCCAGAGATCACAGGGACCACAACACCCACCAGACACCTCATTTACATAAGAAGCTTTCCACTGGTCTCCATAGCCTCTTGACTTTTACCAAGACCCACCAAGAGTGGTCGTGCTCACTCTTGAACCCAAGAACTCCTTTCTTTTAAAAGAAAAGTTATCATTTTGAGATAGGATTTCATATAGTGCAAGCCTCAAACTTGTTATATAGCTGAGAAGGACCTTGAACTTCTAATCCTGTGCCGACAAGTACTGAGATTACTGGTGCGTGTGCCACCACCCTGGGCTTATGACGGTGATTATCCGTAGCCTTTGCACCTCAGTGCTATTGGATTTCCAGTCTCAAGTACTCTTAGGACTCTTAATTTTTCCTTTTATTGAAAATAATTTTTCACATAGTATATCCTGACTATGGTTTCCCTGCCTTCTACTTCTCCCAGTTTCTCCCTAGCTCCCCTTACATCCGGATCCACTCCCTTTCTGTCTTCATTGGAACACAAGCCAGCATTTAAGGGGTAATCATCAAATATAATAAGATAAAAAACCAAATCTAAATAAGACTAAACAAACAGAAAGAAAAGACCTGAAGAAGAGGCACAAGAAACAGACACAGATGCAAAGACACTCGGAAATCCCATAAAAATATGAAACCAGATGCCGCAATATATACACAAAACCTTTAGCAAAAAATTAACTAATTAATTACATGTAAAAATAAAATTTTATTTTTAAAAAGCTCTGATTAAACATTATGAGACAAGGAACCACCAAAGGTGCCTTTGAGTTTGTTTTCTGTTGGCCGTCAATTGCTAAGTATGTGGCCTACCCTTAAGAGTAGTAGTTTGTTTCTCTAGTAAGAGTCCCTTAGAGTGTATCCCTAGAGTGCTTATCCATTAGAGACAGCTCCTGGGTTAGGGATAGGGACTTGTTGTCCACTTTTCCTTTCAACTCTAGGACCCTGTCTGGTACAGATTCCTGCAGGCCCTGCACATGTGGCCTCAGACTCTGTGAGTTCGCACATGCTCAGTCCTGTTGTATTTAGAAGACCTTGTTTGTTTCCTTGGCATTCTCTATCCCCCCTGACTCTTTCTGCTGCTTCTTCTGAAGGGTTCGCTGAGGCCTGTGGGGAGGGCCTTGGTAAATACATCCCATTTAGGGATGAGTGTGTCAAGGTTTCTCACTCTGCATTTGTCTGGCTGTGGGTCTCCGTGTTTCTTCCCATCGGCTGCAGGAGGAAGCCTCTGTGATGGTGGTTGAGCGAGGCTCTGGTCTATGAGTGCAGCAGAATGTCATTAGGAGTCATTTTATTGCTATGTTCCCTTTGTAGAACAGTATCGTTTCTTTTCCCCCTAGGTCTCTTGGGTATCTAGATTCTTTACCATCCAAGCAGTGTCATGGAGTGGGCCTTACAGCCAATCAGATATTGGTTGGTTGCTTCCCAATGTCTGTGCCACCATTGCACTTGCATATCTTGGAGGCAGGACACCATTGTAGATCAAAGGGTTTGTGGTTGGGGTGGTGTTTACATTTCTCTATACCAGCCATCCATAACTTCCCATTCAACCTTCCCTTTCTAGGGTGATCTTTCCCTCCCCTAGTCTCTTACTCATATTCTTACCTAACTTCTGGAGTTCTACAGATCGTGGAGTGCTCATCTTCGGTTGTTGTTGCTTGTTTGTTTTGTTTTGTTTTTAATATCTGACTGCCTTTGGGTATCTCCATTTAAGAATGTTTCAGTACCCTACCCCAACGCACTCACCTATCTACACCAGACTGCTAACATGTCTGTGATTTCCACCATCCCCAGGGCATAGTTCACCTGCTTTCCTTTTCTTCTATCCACCCATCTCCGCTCCCATTTAGAAACCAGACAATATAACAGGTTCTTGGTGTAATCCAAAGATTACCAGCTTACAGGGGCTCAGGGAGAATGAAGAACTGTGGCAAGTAAAGAATTACTTAGACTTCTCTACAGTCTACACAGTTCTACACTGAAGCTTATGTGAATTTTCAACAGGTCACAGCTTGAGTCTGAAATGCTAACCTAGGTATTATGTATTTAAACACTTGGTCCCAGGCTGTTGGTGCAGTTCTTGGAAATGGTGGAGATTTCAGATCATAAGGATTAGCGGAAAGACATAGAACATTTGGGGATAGGCCTTGGAAGGTGATAACCTGCTTCTGTCTCCAGCCCAACTTTCTGTTTCCTGATCCAAGATATGAACAAGCTCAGACTTCTGCCTCTGTGGTCAGACACACTGAAGCTGTCATGATGGACTGTATCCCCTAAAGCCACGAGCCAAAATAAACTTCACCTCCCTTAAGTTGCTTCTACTGGGTATTTATCACACCAATGCTCATTAGTTTAAAAGTATTACCAAGCTCCATGTTGCTCAGGACAAACCCTCCCTGCATGTACCCACCCCTGCCTCCTTAACATTCATTCCACCCTCCCTCCCTCAGCCTCCACCCTCTTCCTCAACTGCTTCTACTTTATCTATGTTTCACTCCTTCCACTCGGATTGGCAGTGCCCTCACTGGTGCACCCCTTTCCACGCCTGCTTCCATTGGCCAGTTCTCACTTGAGAACTGCTTCTTCCAATCGGGTGATCCTAAGCACCCACAACGGGCTAAGCACCCCTTCAGCACCCTGGCTCTCTCTTCTTGACCATTACAGTATGCTGTCCTTACTCCTCAAATGTTCTTCTCTGTTTCCTGCTTATTTCTTCCATTCCGAAATCCAGGATAGACCCCAACACCTGTTAAGACACTCTGAGTATTGCTGAGCGGATGACTGGACCTTGCCCATTGATATCCTTTCAGTTTGATAACTGAAAACACTGGGGTCGAGAGATGTTGGGTGATCTTTTCAAAGCCATAGTGTTTCTTAGAGACAAAAGCCAGCTAGAAGAATCTGAGTTTTCAGGGTATTCTGTGTGTGTGTATCTGTGTGTGTGTGTGTGTGTGTGTGTGTGTGTGTGTCTTTGTATATGTGTTTCTCTTCTTTCTTTTCTGCCAAGCAAAGGCACTAGGATTAAAGACTTGACCTTTAGTTGTATCTTCTCTGGGTTGCAGATAAAGGTTGACCCTGGACCTGATTGGATTGACAGGCCGGGGAGGCCAGCTCCCACCGGACTGTCACTCCCTCCTCTCCAGGAAGGACAAGAGATCTTCTCATGACTCTCAAGTGTCCTCCCTCTGCAGGCTTTGGCAGCAAGTCAAGAAGCAAGGATTGATGTGGGAAGTGAAAAGAGAAGGTCAAGTCTTTAATCCCAGTGCCTTTCCTTGGCAGACAAGAAAGAAGAGAAACACATACACAAAGACACACACACGCACACACAGATACACACACACACACACACATACACACACAGAGATACACACACAGACACACACACATACAGACACAGACACACACATATACACACAGAGACACACACAGATATACACAAACACACAGACACACAGACACATACACACAGAGACACAAACACACAGACACACACACACACACACACACACGCACACACATGCATGCAAGCAAGCATACACACACACACACAAGGTAGGGGTGGGAGTAGGGAAGTATCATCCCTATTTCTACCCTCTCAGATGAACCAATGAGCCAGATCCCTAGCAAACTTTTCACACTACTCTTAACAGTGTTGGACCCTAGTCCCTTAGCAATAGGCATGCACACTCCAGATTTTCTTTTCTCAGAATCTCGTAAGTCTGAGGCCTGTAGTTAGAAGACAGCAAAGAGAACCCTAAGAAGGAAAAGAACAGCCACCTGACTCTTGTCAGTATTTAACATTCCGTTTCCCCTCACCTGCCCTCCCTTCTGCCTGATGAGCAGAGAATGTTACCAGTGGCTGTGGCCCACAGAAACTAATACCAGTGGCTCTACCAGCACTATGAGGATGACCCTCTGGAAGCACCAGAGAAATTCTTAGAAAGCGGGAATGGTCGTGATGTCAACATGAGAAAAGGGCCAAAATAAACAGATGCCATAAATAACCAGGAGTGGTCTCTGCACCCCCAAAACGGGGGTCTCTGTGTACTTCAGAAGCACACGAAGTGTTCCTTGCACTCCATGGGTCACTCTCCTCCTACCTGGGAAGTGGCTCCCTGCACAAGATAGGGCAGTTGATCCAAGCACCTCTATCTTGTTCTCCCAAGAAAACTTCCAGTGGAAAGTGCCTCCCAAGAGGAACAGTGTAGTCTAATCACACACAAATTCCTTTTGGAGAGAGGCAAAATGGAATATACATCCAAACATGAGTGAATGAACGCAGCTGCAAATGCTCAGGGATGGGTCAGCTGAGGTGGGCAGAGACTTCTAATGCAAAGCCTTTAGGGACATCTGCTACAGAGCCATGGAGATCCACTTGCCTGGGTTCCCCAGGATGCTGTGCATGGAGGCTTTTCTTAATGAAATTTTAAAGCAGGCTTCGTGTAGGCCTTTAAAAGAAAGGGTTGCTTGTCATGGATGGACGCCATTAGCACATCATGCCTGCATGTGAAGCTTGAAGGTGGGAGTCCTGTGTCCCAGTGTCCAACAAGTTGCACAGCAAAGGACATATAGAAATGGAAGAGGAAGAAGGTGAGAAAAGGGCAGGAAGGAGAAAGAGAGAGGAAGAGGAAGGAGAGAGGATATCATAGTTAACCATTCCCATTCTCTTATATTTTTGGTTGTGAGCCTAGCCTTTAACGGTTGAGCCATCTCTCCAGCCCAACCTTCCCCATTCTCAATAAGGCAGAGTGTTGTAATCAGTAACATCATTGCAAAGGATTAATTAAACCCCCAGAAAAAAAGTTCAACTCAATTTTCCCATCCATCTTTGGATCTGTGCACGGTAAGGAGGACATAGCTACAAGTCCTTATGGGAAACTGAACTGGACAGGAAACAAACAAACAAACAAGCCTTCTGTAAGAGCCCACACTGAGAACACAGAGCCACGTGCTGTCACTCACTGACCCTTGGTGCACACAGAAGCCTCGGAGGTGACAGTTCAGCAGAGGGTACTTAGGAAAGTCGCAGCTGTCTGGAAGGAGACAGAAGGCTGGGTGCTCAGGACTTGGTTTTTCCCGTTCACTAAAACTGACTCGCAGCTCCTGAAGTGGCCCTCATCAGAGTGTGGAGGAATCCAGCTGTTCCTGGCAGGGGCATTTGTTATTCTCGCAATCATTTTTGTGGGTCGTCTGACCAGCCTGCTCCAGCCTTCGTGCTCCAAGCTGACCTGTCCTTTATCCTCCATTTCTGGATTTGCTGTTTGTCTCAGTCTTGCGATTGCAGTTAACTATGATTTACTGTGAAACACGATTTAAGGCTCTCTGTTTACAAAAGACAGCTAAGCAATCCCAGGGACATGAGCCCAGTAAGTTTTTCATATTTCCTCCAAGATGGTCTTCAGGGTTCTCTGATCTCCTGTCACGCTTCCAGGCCCTGCGAACGGCGAGACTTTGCCGGAGAAAACTAACCAAATGCAGAGAAAAGAGATGGGATTGTGGTTTTTGTTTTTGTTTTAAAACATTCAAAATGCATGAGGCCTTTAATCATATTTTGCGTAGCTAATCTTTTAGGCAGGAAGGCACACTTTAAAACACTTACATATCTATGCCAAGACGTACTCACTGGAGCATCTGTTCCCTCACTCAGCAAAGTTTATTGTGCACCTTTTAAGTGTCGGGCTCGGCATACCAAGGGATAAAAGAGTAAATAAAAATTCTCTCTCTGTCTCTGTCTCTCTGTCTCTGTCTCTCTGTCTCTCTGTCTCTCTGTCTCTGTCTCTCTCTGTCTCTGTCTCTCTCTCTCTCTGTCTGTGTGTGTGTGTGTGTGTGTGTGTGAGAGAGAGAGAGAGAGAGAAAGAGAGAGAGAGAGAGAGAGAAGAATGAGACCACAGTCTTACAAAGGGAGCATAATATTCAATATGGACAACATAGTAATGATACATGATAAGAAACAACAGAGTTGCCATGGGGCACAGAAGGTCTATGAGCTGGTTTAGGCAAAGCAGTTAGTGAAGGCCCCTTCAACTAAGGGAGATAATCAGAAACATGGATTTCTGGTGTTAAAGGGCCAGCTAGAAGGAACAGCCACTGCAGAGGTCTGGAGACAGCAAAGGCGCTAACAGGTGAAGACTAGAAAAGAACAAGGGCATCTGGGTATCTGGAACGGTTGGAGGCTGGGGTAGCTGTTGGAGGTCAGAGGAGTAACAGTTGGAGGCCGAACTCTATGAGCTCCCACACACAGATTGCGAGAACAATTCAGGGTGTTGATCTGAGTGAGTAGGGAGGAATCGTCAGAGGGTTCGGGGAACACAGCAGAGCAGGACATTCTAGAATTTAGACTCCGGAAGCTCAGCTCTGGCTGCTGGTTGGTCAGAGGACAGGATGGACCGGGTGTGTATAAACAAAGGGGGAGGTGGTGCCACTCCCGAGGTCAGGTGTGGGCTGGTGAGCCTCGACTCCACTCACACACATTTACTGTTTGCTGGGGACTTGCCACGATTCACTTGGGCTGCATCTGTCTGTCTGTCCATCCATTTATCCGTTTGCTTTTCATCCTTAGTGGAAACAATTTCATATTCATAGATAACCACCTAATTGCAATTCTCTCAAATGAACTGTAATGATGACGAAAATTATAGAACCAGTGTGTCCTTTTCATCCCATTTACTCTAATTCGAAAATAGGATTAGAGATATCTTTTCCACATAAAAATCCTGTTAGCAGTCTTCAAATTTTGAGATATTCATAGAATATCAGATTAGAAATTAAGAACTCTAATGAATTCCTTTTTCTCGTGGTAAAATTGTGTCTAATCACTTCTACCCTGCTCACAACACACTTCCAGAAATTATCCTTGAAGAAAATGACCACGTTGCTCACTGGGGGTTGGGGAAGGCTGAACCATCTGAACTGTACTTTGGGCAAGTCCCCAAGCAGATTTGCTGACACAGGGCCACGCCTCAGGGAGAAAACCGAACGCAGAGCTGTTGGACACCGCATGGTTTGTTTGTAATTTGTACATTATTACTCATTATCCCACAGCCGGGCCCAGTTGCTACAAAAATGAAACTCGAGGTACCAGGCAAGTTTCTTCACCTTCATTCATTCTTTCACTTCCTTCATTCACCATGGTTTGGTCCAGAAATTGCCATAGCAACACAGGAATGAAGAAACAACAGACAGACACAGAAGAAATATTGTAAATACATATCATAAAGCTAGGATTCACCATGCTGGGCTCACTCCAATGGCCGCTACCTGCTATGCAATCTGAGAACTCAGTGCATTTATCTCTTGCAGTACTAGGAAAGAGGGGCTCAGCCAGTCTCTGTAGGGCACTCTCTCAGGTTGCTGTTATCCAGGAGGAAGGAGCTACAGTTGCTAGCATTTGTGCATGCTTCCATCAACCCAACATCCACACAGAGACCTCAGAAGACTTTGCCATATTCCTGAGCTCCATTTGAGGGAGACTTTGCCAGCACCATGAGTCTAGGGCATTGGATTTCTTGCCATGGCCTTGCCTGTATGAATGACACACATTTATTCAGATCCTGATCCTGTCCCATGCTTGGGCCAACGGGATGTGGATGGGCTGCACCTCTTCAGAACTGATTGATACTCACAGAACTAATTCTCACCTTTGCTCTTACCCTGCCCACTGGGGCAGGGAGGAGACTCAGGTAGCGACCACTCCTTTAGCCTAAATGTTGCCATGCAAAACAACTCAGAGTAGAGCCCAGATAGCTTGCAAACTTTGAGCTGAAAGAAGAGAGGATGTTGTTTTGGTGAAGACACTGAGAAACGGGATTCTTTGTTATGCGGCAGCACTAAACCTGAACTGACTAATGGATGTCTTTTTTTTTTTTTTCAGCACCTCCAAGGGGCCTTTTGAAACTGCAACGAAACCAAGTTCTTTGCATGAATCTTTGGCTGTGCATAGTTAGGTGGTGGGAGACTACTATATGGCAAGATCTATAATGTTGTCCAAGCAGCCTGTGTTTCAGGTTTGTGTCCCAGCCTGGCAGTCTTGGCGAGAAGGCAGTAAAAACCTTTATAAACTGTGACCTAATAGGAAGGCATTAGTCTTTGGCATGTGAACTCAACATGTATCATGGCACCAAAATCTCCTCCTCTTCTTTGCAACCAGTCATGAGGTGAGCAGCTTGGTTCGGTCACACAACACCACCATGATGAGTTGTCTCGCCCCAGCCCCAAAGCAACGAGAACCATCAAATCATGGGCTAAAACCACCAAAACAAACCTTTTCTCTTTGTATGTTGACTATCCTAAATGTCTGATATAGTAATTGAAAGCCAGCTAATAAAGGATAATTAAATGATATGCTATATTAAAATTATATGTGTATTATTTTTTTGTGTCTTGAAGTAGCTTAATTTTGGGATCATAGGTGACTGTGAGTAATTTAAACCATGGAAAACAAAACCATGGTGTTCTAGTTACTTTTTCCACCCTTGTAACAAAATACCTAACAAATGACCTTAAGGAAGAAAGGTTTGTTTTGCTCATATTTTGAGGGGATAGCCTTGGTGAGGAAGGCGTGGAGGTAAAAGTGGGAAGTGGGTGGCCCCAGTGCATCAGCATCAGAAATCAAGAGAGATAAATGCTGGTACTCTGGTGAATATTTTCCCTTTTAAACGCTCTGCATGTAGCCTGAGACCCCAGGTCTCGGGATGGTCCTACCAAGATTCAGAGTGGGCATTGGTCTTACGTCTTTACTTAGCACACACACAGACATGTGCAGAGGTCTGTCTTCTAGGTCATTCTAGACGGAGTCAAGTGCACAGTGAAGTTGAGCCATCACACATAGGTAAGAGGTGACTTGTCAACGGAGTTTAATGTACTCTATTAGGTATTAATATGTCCTAGCTGTCTAGTTTTGCCTGAAGAGCCAAAATGACCAACACACAATCAAGGCAAAAGCCCCTTTAAAAGTGGGGAGCAGAGATCTGGTCTTCTGTATGTGGCCACAACTACCAACAATATAACTTCCCTTATATAATAATTCTACCCCAACTGCAGCTGGGGCTCTTTTCTTCATAACTATACACTAAGTGTACAAGATAATTGTTTTGTTTTGACATTTTCATGCCCGGACATGGTACATTTTGGTCATATTTACCTCAGCGCCACCTCTGGTCTCCTTCCCACTTCCTGATACCCTGCCCCTCCCCGAAGGGTCCCTCATCTACTCACAACACTTCCTTTTCTTTAGACTCTGCATGTGAGAGGGAAAAAGCTGCTATATTTGTCTCTCAGAGCCTGGCTTATCCCACTTATTTCTTCAGTTCCATCATTTGCCCAAAAGTGATACCATTCTTCGTTCTAGCTGCGTGATATTCCATTGTGTGCACGTGCTCTGTGGTACTTAGGTACACACCTTCAGGCACATGCCTAATTTGGTTTTGTATCTTGGCTCTTGTGCACAGTGCTCTAATGAACCTCGCTGTATAGGTATCTATTTCTGTCTTGTACAGCCTTGGATCTCTTCAGTCATAATCGTGAGAAGGACAAAGATGAGTTGTTCGTAGTTTTCTGCGAAACTCCCCTGCTGATTTTCACTTGGGCCAGGCTAGTTCACATCCCACCAGCAATTCACAAGAGTTATCTTTCCCCAAACCCCTACTACCATTCATTGTAGTTTTCCCCGGTGACAGCCATTCTGTCTAGAGGAGATAGAATTTCAGTATAGTTCTGATTTGCATTTGTCTGCTGGCTAAAGGTATTAATCATGTTTTCGTGCACCCGTTGGACATTTGCTCCCTCTCTTGAAAACTGTCTATTCAGCTCAGTTCGGACCCTACTTCCGATTTCAGTTTGTTCCCTAAAAGCTGCAGCATCCTACTAGAAATACCTTGGCTTCCTCTGTTTCTTCGGGTCCTTGAACTAAGAGGGGGAAAAAAAGAAGAAAGAGGATGAATCACTTTATTTGCCAGATTCCCTCAGGCTCCACACTGAAAGGAGAGCAAATAGGAGAAGAAAAATAAGATGAGGGAAGGATGGTGATTGGCCCCAGGACTGTCTCCTCGGCTTTAGAGTTAAGAAGATCCCTCAATCAGCCTGGATCTATAGCTAGGACTGAAGAGAAACTGGTGAGTGTGTGTGTGTGTGTGTGTGTGTGTGTGTGTGTGTGTGTGTGTGTGTGTGATGTTCTGAATGACAGTCAGAAGACTGCTTTCTACATTTAGCAATGGTGAACACAGGAGACAATGTGTGTACATGCACACATCCACACTTCTGCACATACGCAAGCCAAAAGGGAGGGTGTCTTTTGTGTTGTCAATACATCTCAGAGCCAAACACAGTGACAATACCTGCAAGGGACCAGGCAGTTGCTATATTCTTGATTATTATCCAAAACTTGAAGGTTTAACTTGTTTTTTTTCACACTCCTTAAATTACTTGCCATTATTGATAGCCTTATTAAAATACTCTGGATCGTTCAATCCATCACAAATAATATCAAAGTTACTAATAATAAATGCTAAATCTATAACTTATTAATATGTTGAACATTAGACTAAAAGAAATCACATGGGACATGTTTTAGAACAATCCTATAAGATGACATTGCTGTTTGGTACTGGTTGCTGGCAGTGGCTGTAAAATTACTGTGGTTTACAGATCAGAAAGCGAAGGCTTTGGAGGGGGAGTAGCTTGTACAGAGGGTGTTTTGTTTTAGATAAGTGCTCCCCAAAGGCCCGTGGTGAAGACTCAGTGTCCAGGCTGTTAAAGCTGGGAAGTGGTTGAGCCTTCTAGAAGTTGGACCTGCTAGGAGGTGTGAAGGTTGTTAGGGGTGTGCCTTGAAGGAGACTATGAGACCCTGGTCTCTTTGTTTCTTGCCTATGACATGAGAAGTTCACTCTATTCATCATTGCCATCCAGCATCCCAAACATAGGTTCAAAGAGAGGGGTCTGCTAGTCTTGAACTGGACCCTCCACAGCCATCATCCAAAGCAAACCTTTTTTTTTTCCTTTGTCAATTAATTGTCTAAGGTATCTCATTAAAGTAAAAGAAAGCTGGCAATAAAGGGGTTTCTAATTCCAATCTTTTGAGTGCAGGACCTTAGATCCTGCTCATTGGTACCTCTGGATGGGCCCACCCTGCATAGTGGAACAGGGTAATAGGACATCGCCATTTGAATAGGGCTTATTCTCAATAACTCATCACTTAATTCATCCACCCAGACCTAGCAGACACACCCCTCTTACTGCCGCACGCATTGTGACAGTTTTCCTTTTCCCTTCCTCTGTAACACCGTTGCAACATTATATCACTTTGGCCTGACCCACGGGACCAAAGAATTCCTGTCTTACAATGAAGCCTTTTGGGCAAGTTCCTACATTTAACTGGCTTGGATCCAGAATGGAACCTTCTTGTAACTAAACTCCTGTCTAAATTTCAAAGACGATTCTTGTCCTTCAGGAAGAGAGAATTCTGTGTGAGACACAGACACTAAGACAAATGATTTCTGCATATAAAGACAGTCCGGGGCCAAGGAAATGTGATCTAGTGGAGAGGAGCAGACCATTTGTACTCAAGATGGAGTTATTCCAAGGCTATATAGGTTTCCTGAGACACCTCAGAACATGGAGGTTTCTTTCTTCAGAGTTAATGTGGTACATTTGTAATAAACACTTGCTGGACTGAAGGATGCCCTAGTGACCAGTGGAACATTATTTCCTGGTGTATCCGGGAGGGTGTTTCCAGAGAAGATTGGCACATGGGTAGTGAATGAAGGAGGCAGGGTGGGGGTGGGGAGATGATCCCTGGGGGAGTCATGTAGAACCATTCATCTCTGAGTGTGAACACAGAGAGAGAGAGAGAGAGAGAGAGAGAGAGAGAGAGAGAGAGAGAGAGAGCACTTAGCGCTTACCTGTTCCAACTGTTAAAAGGTATGAGGTTGACACAGTAGGTTTTATGATTTCCTTCCCAAAGTAGCAAACTGTCACCTCTTCTTTATTTAGTTCATCAGAAGTGACCTCTAAGCTCAGCCACTACTCAGAGGAGAAGCAGGAGTGGGCATGGGGAGCTTAGGAGTCAGAAGTATCAAAGACTTAGTGAAGATATTTTAAATCTGTTACAGACTGTTGCTTTTGTTCAATTTGACAGTTTATTTTGGACAGCCAATAGTCTTTGCCGATGTACTTCTTAAATATATAGATTCCGTTTGCTCCACACTCTGGAGAGGGCCCACTAGCATTGCCTGAACCCATAAGAAACAGGTGTGGTGACATGGAGCGTGGCTCTGAGTGTTTGACCTCCTAGCCCCGCCTACTTTGCAGCCATTTTTGTTTTCTCTGAGCAGCCTGAAGTAGGCTCTCCTTGAAATCCACTTTCAACCTCTCTGAAGCATAATAGCAGTAGCACTCACCATGAGCTGTGCTAAGAACATCACCAGTGCCAGTTCATTAAACCCTCAAGGCCACCCTGTGAGTTAGGGGCCACTGTCCTCCCTGCTTCACACACTGGGGACAGTGAGAGCTGAAATAATTTGCCTAAGTTCCCTTAGCCAGTAAACGGTAGCACTTGGACTTGAACCTAGGACATCTGGCTCCAGATTTTGAACTCTTAACATCTCTACAGTGTTACATCCATTCTCCCTTCCGGTAGACTAACCCTTCTTCCAAGGCCCCCTAAAGTCAAGCATGAGCTCCTAGATCCTTCTATGTAGCTTTTGCTTTGTTAGACGCTCTCAGAAATTCTCTGTAAAGCAGGAAGAGACTGAACTCTGATGCTTATCAACACCACCACAGGGGTCTGCCTCCGTGCCCCTTCTTTACCGCTCCTCTTTATGTGCAGGAAAACATTCCTTTCCTGATTCCCTCCAGGCCTAGAGATAATAAAGGTTAGGGTCATCTGAGCAGAGGGAACTTCAGTTAAGAAAAATGCCTCCGTAAGATCTGTCTGAGGACAAGACATTTTCCTAGTCAGTGATTGGTGAGGGAGGGCACAGCCCCTTGTGGGTGGAGCCATCCCGGGACTGGTGGTCCTGGGTTCTATGCAGGCTGAGCAAGCCAGTAAGCAGCATCCCCCCCCCCCATGGCCTCTGCTTCAGTTCCTGCTTCCAGGTTCCTGCCCTGCCTTCTCTTCATGAAAGACTACAGATATAAACCTAATTTTAAAAAACAACTTTCATCCCCAAGTTGCTTTAGGTCATGGTGGTTTTTCACAGCAATAGTAACCCTAACTAAGGCAGATTATTTTCTTAAAAACAGTTTCATTCTGTAGCCCAGGTTAGCCTAGATCTCACTGTATATCACTATATAGCACAGGACGACCTTGACCTTGTGATGATCCCCCTGTTTCAGCTCTCTAAATCCTGGGATTACACACATGAACCACCATGTCCAACCCAGCTTTAGATCTCTAACGTCCTCTCAGTTCTCAAATGCTAAAGGCTGAGTCACCAACAGCTCACAGCTCTCCACTACGATTCGCTTTCTTGACAGAGGCCCAAAGGCAATAGAGGGTGAAATGACCATGAGCTTCAATAGTTGAAACCATGAAAACAAAAGTAAGTCTTTCTTCCCTTTGTTCATTTTCTTAGGTCTTTAGTCACAGCGATGGGAAGCTGGCATAGTAACCACTCTCTGTTGATATTAGACAGCAAAATGGCCCCTAAAGATGTCTGCTCTGCTACAGAACTTAAGATGACCTTGTACAGGAGAAAATAGTTTCCACAGGTGTGACTCATGAAAGGTCTTCAAAAGGAGAAGACCAGGAGGGATAGGAGAGGGAAAGTATCCTTCCCTTTTATCCTCCCTGGGTTCACTGGGACCCCTGTATCAAATGAAAGCCTGTGTTAGTCAGCTTTCAGTCACTGTGATGGCGGACCTGAGGTAACTCAGAAGACTTAGAAGAGGAAAGATTTATCATGGTTTCCAGCCATGTTGCTTTAGGCCTGTGGTGGGGACACCCATCATGACAAGAATATATGGTGAAGGAAGCTGCTTACCTCGCAGTGGCAGGAAGAAAATGGCCCACAGGAAAGAAAGCATGAGTCCCAACTCCCAAATCCCAACTTCTGTTAGGTCCCACCACTTACCAACATCGCCATCTGCTGGCCACCTAGTCTTCAAGTGTGGCATTTGGAGGGCATGCCGGATACAAAAATAATGCCTGGGTTCAGCTAATCTAGATGAAGAGGGCCAGGCTGTACTGAAGGATGCCTTTAATGCCAGCATTCAGGAGGCAGAGGCAAGCAGATCTCTAGGCTTGAGGCAAGCCTGGTCTGCAGAGTGAGTTCCAGGACATCCAGGGGTATACCAAGAAAGATAGATCTGATAGATAGATAGATAGATAGATAGATAGATAGATAGATAGATAGATAGATAGATAGATAGATAGATAGATAGATAGATAGATAGATGCATATATTCATACACTTATACATTCATACATACATACATACATACATGGGTGAAGAGGATGAGGAGGATGAAGGGGTCAGACCAGCCGGTTCTACAAAGCAGACTTTGGGACACTCCTGGAAATCTGTGTGGGAAAAGAACACAGGCCAGGTAATCAGAACAGCCCTTTGTTATAGACAATAAAGAGCTGGGTTCCTCTTGGTAGAGCATTTCTCTAGAGAAGGTGAAGTTTTGTTGACGGTGTTTTAGGGTTTCTAGATCTGCAAAACATCATGACCAAGAAGCAAGTTGGGGAGGAAAGGGTTTATTCAGCTTACACTTCCACATTGCTGTTCATCACCAAAGGAAGTCAGGACTGGAACTCAAGTAGGTCAGGAAGCAGGAGCTGATGCAGAGACCATGGAGGGATATTATTTACTGGCTTGCTTCCCCTGGCTTGCTCAGCTTGATTTCTTATAGAACCCAGGACCACCAGGCCAGGGACAGCACCACCCACAACGGGCTGGGCCTTCCCCCCTTGATCACTACTTGAGAAAATGCCTTACAGCTGGATCTCATAAAGGCATTTCCACAATTGAGGTTCCTTTTTTGTGTAACTCCAGCTTGTGTCAAGTTGACACACAAAACCAGCCAGTACAGTAAGCATGATGCTATCCTGCCTTGGATGCTACAGGGATGGGTCTGTCCAGGTATCTATTCTGGGTGGTGACTGAATCATTTTCTGGGAGGGGACTCGGCAGTCACTTGTGAGGACATTACCAGGGTAGCTCAGACCTTTTCCTCTAGCGTCCCTAGCAGCTGCCCTCAAAACCTTCCCACAGAAGCCTTGAGAGTTGTTGCCAGCCCTGGGAAATAATGTAGATGTTGACTAGTCAGAATGGCACCTGCGTTTGCACAGGTGTGGCCCAGGCCGTGCGGTCCCACCATTTGTCACCCTTGGCATGAAGCTGCCCTAGAGCTTCATGCCTGCCGTGATTCGTGCGGCTGCTCACCCGTGTCTGACCACATTAGTGTCGACTCTGTGCTTGGCTCCCCTGCTGTGTTTCCTACTTCAAGCTGAGTTCTCCATTCCCTACCATGTTGCTATCAAATACGAATCATTCCACCTCTTTTCTTTGCCTCTGCAGAGGCTAAGCCTCTAGTGCCTCTTCTTAACTGAATATTCTGGGGAGGCGGTGGGGGGAGGCACAGAGGGAGTGTCTTTCAGGAAAGGCCGCTTCCCATTTTGTGCAAGTCAAGCAGTCAGATAAAGTACCCCCCAAAACATCTGACCCTGAACCACGACCATTGTGATCATGGCTATCAGAAACTGTGATAACGGCTCGTATAAATCTCTACGCTTGGGGTCAACTTGTTGTGTAGCAGTAGAAGACTACAGGTGATCAGACTAGTCTCTTCCAGAATCATCTCAAAGGCCTTTTGTAAAGGCGGTTTTAGTCTGCACATGCAGAGTTCCCAGGAGCTGAGGATACTCCTTAGGAGTTCTCTTCCCTTTGCAGAAAGGGAAGGCATGCTTTACAAGGTTCTGGGCAGTTTGCCCCATTTCTCCAAGTGGCCCACAGATCTTTCGTCTTTCTTGGAGGATCCTATTGAAGACCTAAGAGGATTGTTCTAATTTCTTCTGAATATGTCCCTCATCTACCAGGGTCTAACTGCATTTCTCTGCCAAAAACCCATACATATTTTCATACAAATTTACACAAAGCTTATGTACCTAGCCTCAACTAATTACTAATAGTTAACTAATAATGGTTTTGCTAGGTGGTCAGATTGACAAAGAAGAGACATTTCCTCTTTCTCCAGGAATGAATAACAGAACTAAAATGTAGCTTGTCTAGGAACCTTAACAGAGGAGAGTTCCAAGGCTCTGGAAGGCTGGCGTGGGTGGGAGGTGCACCAAGTCAGGAAGAGCTTTCTCTATCGAGGAGTGAACATGACTTTTAAAAGGATCTTTATAGCAACTTGAGGACTATTACTCTTGCCCTGGGTAGAAAAGCAGCAGAAACGAGCGTGAGGTTCTGATCTGCAGTATCACACGATGCCTCGTGGACTCTTTGAGTTTAACAAGAGCACCCAAAACTAACAAGCGCGACTGGAGACACCCACAGGAGCCCTGCACAGGCTCTCGGATCCTAGGAAAAAACGAAGTTGAGTGCTCTTTGGTGGGTGTGGTTGGGGCCAAGATTTCTTTCCTTTGCAGGGTTTGTCTCAGGTCGGTCTGAAAGGTGAATAATACAGTCCAAGCTCAGAAGTGAGTAGAATTCACAGACTGGTGGAATTCTTTATGCATAAAAGCCCTCGTAATCCTCAACCAGGTTTGCTTACCAGTGATGGGACGAAAAGGATTTCCCTACAGGTTGTGCTGAGATTCCTAGGCTTCTCCAACAAGTGTTTCCACCAACCAGGCCTAAGGTTCCTTATTCTAGAACAAGGCATTCATACAGCATCCGCCAGCTAAGAACAGAGGTAAGCAAGGCCAGCTGGCATGTGGCCATCTGTCTGTCCCTTTTCTGTTTTGATTTTTTTCAAGACAGATTTTTCTCTGTGAAGCCATGGATGTCCTGGAACAGCTCTGTAGACCAGGGCTGGTCTTACAGAGATCTGTCTGCCTGTGTCCCAAGTGTTGAGATGAAAGGTGTGCACCACCACCGGGCTGAAACTGTTACTTTTTAAAAGCCCACAAACATATATTAATATTTTATTAATTCTTTAAGAATTTCATACATAGTATCTTAACCATACCTCCCCCCCTTTCCCCTAATTTCCTCCTAGTCATCCCTCTCCGTTTTATAACCGGTTCATTTACTTTCTTTTTCAGTAACTCACTGAGCCCAATTTGTGCCACCCATAGATGTGGGACTATTCAACAAAACATGGTCAGCCTACCAGAGGCCACACTCTTAAGGAAAACTGACTCTACCCACACTAGAAGCCATCAGGGGTCCTTGGCGCCTCAGTTAGAGGTGGGTACTCAGGAGTCCAAATCTGCCATGCTGGAATGTGGGCTGCTCTGATCTTGTATGGATTTAACAGCTGTGCGTTCACCCATCGCAGCCAAACCATGGGATGCTTCCAACATTTGCAGATCATCCTTGCCCTGGGGCCAGGCTGATCTTCTCTGTACCCTTCTAATGGTAGTCCATGGACTGTCAAAGCAGGAGCACCCAGTGTGTTTTAATGGCATGCTACCTCAGGTCGGCTATCTGACTGGAAAGGGGCTATTTCTTTCACCAGGCATTGGGGCTAGCTCAGTGGTTCTCCATTTTCCCAATGCTGCGACCCTTTAATACAGTTCCTCGTTATTCCATCGCTACTTCCTATCTGTAATTTTGCTACTGTTATGAATCATAGTGCAAATATCTGATACGCAACCCCAGACAGGTTGTGACCCACCGGGTGAGAACCACTGGTCAAGCTGGAGCTAATCACCTGATGACGTAGAGAGGCTCCTGAAGCCTGGGTCCATCTGCAGCAACTAAGCTTCAAGGCGCAGCCTCTGGAAGGACCAGGGAGAGCAAGGCCAAGGCCGCTGGAGCAAGCTCCTTAGAGAGCTGCTCTCTTCTGTGTGTCTACAGCAAGGCCAGAGCCTCCAGATGAACCATGAGAAAGCCATCTCCTCATCGGGGGTGGGTGATGCCAAACATCTGGATGTTATATAATAAGCCATTTGGGTTTGTTTTCCTTGCTCTCTTAAAAATAATCCCAGCAATGAAGCCCGGGTTTGGAACTCTGCTTCCACGTCCTCTCTGTAAGGTCGGAGTGGTCTTGACGATTCTTCTTTTCCATTAAAAGCTACGCATGCGCACTCAGGAGAGGGGCCGTGGAACTGGAACTGACATTTGTAGGTGACTGTGAAGCTGTCCTGAGGCTCCTCAGGCTCCTTGCGGTCACGGCGCCTGACAGTGGAAGAAACGCCGGAAGCGAACATCTGCAGGTGCTGGTGGCCCAGGCTTTGGAGAACACTTCTGCCCTGTAGCTTGGCTCTACACACACGTCAATGACTCCAATACCGTCAATGAGTCCAATGCCTCTTGCAAATTCTGTTCCAAAACCCTACAGTTTTGTAGGTCACCCTGAAGTAGGACAATGGATTCTTGGGCTTTCCATGCCCACAAACCACAGCCTGATTATAATGCTGCCAAGTTCTCGATAAAACACAATGTGTCGCCACAAGGAGAGAGCAGCCCGTTCCTTGCTATGCTACCTACTCTTTCGGTTGGGCCCCACCACGCCTTACTACTTTCTTTCTGCTTGTCTTCTCCCAAGGCTCATACCATCATTCACTTACGTTGCAAAGAGATCTTTTGGCAAAGGCGCGTGTGAGTGGCACTTCCACTCCAAAGAGTGGCTGTCACCCTTTAAAAGCCCATGAGCATCCTTTAATGGCAGGTACAGTCTCTCCTTGAGGAAAGTATTGTTTCAGAGAGACTGAGGTACAAGACAACTAAAAGTTAAGAGTGGTGGTGCACATCTGCAATCCCAGGTGTCAGGAATGGTGGTGCACATCTGTAATCCCAGGTGTCAGGAATGGTGGTGCACATCTGTAATCCCAGGTGTCAGGAATGGTGGTGCACATCTGTAATCCCAGGTGTCAGGAATGGTGGTGCACATCTGCAATCCCAGGTGTCAGGAATGGTGGTGCTCATCTGCAATCCCAGGTGTCAGGAGGCTCCAACAAGAGGGCTGAGTTCCAGGCCAATCAGAGCTATACAAGGGAGACCTTGTCCTCCAAAAACAGAAGTAAGGGGAAGAGAAAGAAGAGGGGAAACAGGAGGAGGAAGAGGAGGAGGAGGAGGAGGAGGAGGAGGAGGAGGAGGAGGAGGAAGAAAAGGAAAGAGAAAGGAAGAAGAGAGGGAAGAGGAGGGAGAACAAAACAATAGACGCTGTTGAAGAAAATTAAGCAACTTGCCTCCTTCATAGCTGAGTTGGGGCACAATTTGCGTCTGTGGAAACATCACAGTAGAAAAGCCATTAAGATCTTTGCTTTGGGAGGCAGCAGGCCAGGGTGCAAGTCTGACCTCTGTCACTGTGTAACTTGAAGCAATTGTTTAGTTTCCTGAAACCTCCTCTGTTAAGTGACGAAAATAACATGGTGTTTCTACTGGGCTCTGTGAGGAGAGAATGAGTGTGAAATACTGGGTTTCAGTGACTTGCCTGGTGCAAAGTTTCTCTGATGATCAACTCCCATTACAGTCATCAATAGATTTTCCCGGCTCTCTCTGGGACTCAGCTTCTACAGGAGCTGCTCTTAGGCTTTAAACAAAGTAGGCAATCTGGATTCAGCTCTACAAAGAGTTACTGAAACCAGAGACTTTTATTGTTAACTAGACAAGAATTCTGAAAGGGGATAGTTCCAGCACAGGCATGGTGACCTAATAATGTTGCCATGTCTTGTGTGACTGAGACGTGACCTGACTGGGGTTGATGAGGGAATAAAGGAAATACACTGAAGTGACAAACACCAAAAGTCTTTGAATAAGGTGGATCATGTGTACTTAGAGTGCTACCAACTTTCCGATCACACAGAACTTCAACATGTTTTTTGTTTTGTTTTGTTTTGTTTTGTTTTTATTTTTTTGGTATAGCACAGGGGTCAGGTGGGTCATATGTACTTTGATGGAATGGTACTAACTACCCAACAACACAGAACTTTAGTCTGTTTTTACGTACAGCATCGGAGGCAGTGTCAAGAGCATCTAGAAAAGGTTAAGGCTAGCATTGTCTTTGCATGTTTTTCGATGGGTAAGCTCTGAAAATCAAGGTTCCAAGAGACTTCATCTCAGGATTGTTTCAATCAGTTGATATGGTTCTCTTGTTACTATTAGATAGTTTAACTATTCCTGGACATCAGCCTATCCTGTTGGACAAATTTCCTGCAGATAAACATGGAGATGAACTTTCATGGATTAATGCTGTTTAGATGAATTAATGATTTTATAGAATTTCTGATTTGATTAAAATAATTTTAAGAAGAAAGTTTTAAGAGATGGTTTTAGTCATTTTGGTAGAAAGATGCAATAAAGTCAGAACCAAGAATAGAATGTGCTCACTCCTCATAATAAGACTTCATAATTACACTAAAAAGAGATATATAGGCTTGGGATAAATTGGTGTTCAAGGAAACACATTCAAGTCCAAGGATAAAGTCACAGGTGTACACTAGGGCAAGGCAAGGTCATGTCAAAACTGTAGCTTTGAACTTATAATGAGCTTACAGTATGAAACACTGCTTTGAACGTGTTATTGATACTTTCTGTAACTCCTCATTTTATGTAACATTTTATCTATGTTGTAATTCCTTCTTACATAGATAACTTTTTGTCTAAGCTATAAAAAGATAGCAATGAGAAAGGTGGTGTAGCCACTTTCTGCTTCACCCCGTGTGTGTGTGTGTGTGTGTGTGTGTGTGTTGTGTTGCCTGTGTGAGTGACTTCTTTCATTTCTATGGTTCAAAAAGAGTTAACAAGCTCCGAGTCTCTTGCCTGGCCAGCGAGGGGCTCCTGGCTGACTCACCAAAGAAAGGAGTTCTAGCAATAAATCCTTTTATTTAATTCCCTGCTGCTAAACAGCATATGTTAGCCAGAAATTAGTGCTTATTTAAGCACAAATGAAAAAGAGAGTTAAAGAATACTCAGCGTTTGTTAAAGCACAGAATACTAATAAAGAGTTAAGTTACCCCGGCGCTTAGTTAAGCACAGAGAGTTAAAGAAAGAAGAAGCCAGGAGTTTTCAGCCACAGAATTAGCAAAGCAGTGCTAGGTTTCCAGACGCCAACAGCTTCTAGCTCCCAGTAGAGTTAGAGAGAGTTAGAAATCCAGAGATCATCCGTCTTTTGGCTTTTGTGGAACTCTGTGTTCCACCTTAGATCTGAACTCCAAAAGTCCAGGGCAGACCCCTCTGTAGGAGCTCTCTGTAGGTGAGCAGGCTCCAGTTGTAAGCATCTGGGAGGAGGAACTGCAGTTGCTAGTCTCTGCACAGACCGGTCAATTGTCTGTAAACATTTGCACGGGGATACACTGTACTCAGACCATGAGGACAGCTCTGCCCTCCCTCTGAGGATGGCACGCCAGGAGTTAGTTTGCCATCCCCATGAGTGTGAGGCACTAGTCCTTGACGTGGCCATGCCCATGTGGAACAATTCACACTCATTCAGGTTTCTTTGCCTCATTACATGATATTATTGAAGAATCAGGTTTGTGTCTGTGTGCAGTTTTTTTTTCCCCCTCCATGATTATAATATGGCTGCTTCAGCTCCAGATGTCAAGTCCTCACATGACAGAATGGAAAGAAAGCTCACTTCTCAAATTCCCCTTTCTTATTAAGAAAAAGTTTTTTTTTTCTCAGATATTTCCAGCAAATTTGCCTTATATTTCCATGGTCAAAGTACTTCCATGCCTAACACTAACTTGGTATAGGGAAATAAGATGTCTATGGTATAGGGAAATAAGATGTCTATGGGTGCTTTGAATTAAAGATCTAAAACATGTTTTCTATAAAAGACCAATTAATTAATAGTTTACTTTTTGCATCCATATGGTCTCAGTTCTGCTCTCACACCCTGAACATAGCCATAGACAATAGGATAAAAGATACACATGTATGTGTTCTAATAAAACTTAATCTTTCCCAAAGAGGTGACAGGTAGGCGTGGCCAATGCCTACCTCACACCACTCATTATTTCTGAGTATCCAGGTAGATTTGATTAGCAAAGAACAGGGAGTCCATGCTTAGTGAGCATGCCACTATGCTCCTAGGAAAGCCAGTTACTGCCAGAATCAAACCATCAGGAAGCTGGGGACCACACTTACAGAGACAGGTGTGTAAATACATACCTAGGGACTGTCTGGGTCTATACTCGTGGTCCAGGCTGCATGCCCTATTTCTTCTAAGGCTTGAGTGTATTTGCAGGGAACGGGAGGGTATGTGGAAATGATTCACAAAACTAAGGTAGGGTTGAAAAGAACTCATCCTTCTATGACACTGCATGTCATAGATGGATGGTTGGAGATGAACCTTATCTTCATTGTCCCCCTTCCATCACCCCTGTGGCTGGGACTTCATTCTTACCTTAGCTTGGATAGTAGGTTCCTCTGATGTAAGAAATTTCCTCACATCCTGAAGAAAGCCTAATTATTCCATGGTTTATGTAAGGCACCAAATTACATACTTAGTGCAAAAGGGAATAAATATATAAATACAAAATAGTAAAAGATATATTCATTCTCCCTCTCTCTGTCTCTCTCTGTCTCTCTCTCTGTATCTCTCTGTCTCTCTCTGTCTCTGTCTCCCCCCCCCTCTCTTTTTTTAGGAACATACACTTCCAAGTGAGTTTTGATCCCTTTGGAACATGTGCTCTTCCAGTGAGACCACCTTGGCACATCTTCCAGCAGGACTTTCCCAGTCGTAATTACATCTAGATCCATGTTTTCAACCACAGAAGAAAGTCAATCTGGTCTGGTTTGGAGTGTTCCCTGTTTCCTTTGACCAAAAATGGTTCCTCTTAATTTACTGTCTGGAGTTTGCACTAGACTTCAGATCACATGGGGAGGTTCCAAAGATCCTGTCCACCTTCCACAGAGCCACTCCCCACACTGAAGGAGGTAACAGATGTGTAGGGGGTTCATCAGAGAGCCCCCTCACCCCACCACCTAGGGTGGTATAGCAACTCAGCCCCTCAAACACAGTGAAGCAGGGGAGGCCGCAGCCAGGAAACTGCATGGCTGGTGGGCTAGACTAGGGCCTGGAAGTTGGGCCAGGTTTGGTCAGGAATAGAATAAGACTCACCATGGACAAAAACTGTAGCTTCACAAGAAGACTCTGAAACATGAAACATGGATTCAAATATCAGCTTTGCCACTTACTAGCTGTAAACACAGTCAAGTTTCTTGAGTCCCCAGAATTTAGCTTCCTTGACTCTGAAGTGGGAATAAGTAGGCTGATCTCTCAAGGGCTTTGGGAGGAGTAAGCAGGCTAATGGCGTACGTAGGACACTAACGTAATGTATGATAACACATGTAGGACCATAATGTCAATGTTTACTGTCCCCATGCTGCAACTGAACAAAATCTCACTGAATCACCGCCTTCCTGCTCCATCTCAGGATCTGTGTGTTTTAGCTCTTACAAGGTGCAGTCCAAACAAACTGAGATGTGACCATTCCATTGACTTCTTGGCCTTCCTGGAGGAGGCAGGCGCCGGTGTGTGAGCTCCTGGTTGCCGTATCTTTGCTTCAGCTCCTCTCTCCTCTGCTTTGCCAATCACTGGTCTCTGACTCAGGCTTCTGTCACAGTCTGTGTGGCTTCTGTAACAAAACATCTTAGACGGGGAAACTTAAAGAGCAAAGAATGCATTGTTCATCCACTGTTCTGGAGGGTGGGAATTTGAAGACCAAGGTGCTGGCAGATTTGGTGTCTGGTGAGCGTCCACTCCTTGCTGGAATAGGTGATGAAGTGTGGGTGTTCCTCACATGACTGAAGGGGGCAAGAACAACACTTTTCAATTACCTCCTTTATAAGGGCACTTGTCCTGTAATCATGACTGAATCACTTCTCCATCGGCCCCACCTCCTAATATGATCTCATTATGTATTGGGTTCCAACGTACATTAGGGAACGGGAGACAGCATTCAGACCACAGTAGGCCTATAGGTCCAACTGTTCCTGAATGTTGGTGTATCTGTGGCAACACATTCATGCTGACTCTTACTCCTGTGGGAGTAATCTTGTGGGGTTTTCAATTCTCTTCCCATTGCTGGAGATCTCCCTTCTGGTGAAGGGGTCCTGGTGTGTGGTACTCACCTGCTCCCAAGGGAGGTTAGTATAATCTGCGTTTTGCTGACTCTTAGAAACAAAGGCTGTTTAGCAACCCTCCCACCCCTCCCCTCCCAACTCCTCCCCAGTCCTATCTCCAACTTCTCTCACCCGCAACAGGTAGCTGGCTCTGTGTGTCCACGGTTCCCAAAGTCCAGGACCCACCTGTAAATCTCTCCAAGCGATTCTCTGGTATCCACCTACGTAGACTCTGTGCTGTTTCTTGCTGGTCTCTTCTAGATCTTTAGTTTGAAAATGAGGCATATTGACATCCTCCAAGCCAAACCCAAGATAGTCTCCACGTCTCCTGGGAGCATAGGCAGGAAGGTATAGACATAGCCTGCGCAGTCAGGGTCTCAGCAAAAATTCCAGACTCAGTCAGATGCAAATGAATGTCAGGTTAAAGCAAACAATAGATATCTGGAAATTACCTGAGAGCGCTCAAAGGCTCTGCCCAAGTGACAGATCTGCTGCTGCCCCGTGGAATCCCAGATGTGTTTCCCTTCCCTGCGCCACATTTAGCAATGCAGCACCGATCACCACTAATGTTGCCGTCTACCTCGCTCAGACCTAGTTCTCTCACATCACCTGAACTAGAGACAATCCTCAGAACACCCGTTTTAAAGTAAAAAACGCAGAGGGGCAGGCTTGTGCCTATGGAAGAGGGAAGCTTAGACAACAGGAAGGAGGCATATGACTCCCCCACAGGACAAGGAGAGTGGTGGGTGGTGGTTGTGGGGGGGGGAGCGGGGGAGTAGGCAGGCAGCCTTGAGGACTCTTAGGCTTCACAATAAATGAGGACGCCTGGCGCCTGCGGCGGGGTCAAATGGGGTCAGACAAGCTTATCCCTGCGCCTGGGAATTAAGGGTATCCTGAGGACAGCTGTAGAACAAGAATCTCCAGGGTCCTCCCTTTCTAGGCAGGTCAGGAACCATGGAGGCAGAAACGCTATCAAGGTAGTGGCAGTGGTATTTCTCACCCATGGAAACGACGTCGAGCTCCGTGCAAAGCCCAGACGAGAGACAAAGAATAGCTGTCAGTGCTGTTCGCCTCCTCTAGAATCGATGCTTGGTGTACGGTCCCTAAAGCCAAAACCAAACCAAACACTCCTGAAAATATCAACAGACTTTGCATCTGTGACAGGTCCCCGAAACTGTTTCTCCGAGCTCGTGACAACAAATGCATGCCTTGCAAATCATCCCAAAGCCACCCGGGACATCGGCGGTTCCCCCACCCCCTGCCTCCGTCTCGCCGGGGAGGACTCAAGGCCTGGGCGCATCTGCTGGAAGACTGGAAAACTTTTGCCAGGCTGGTCTTGCGCAGCCAGGGGCGTGTAGACACGCAGCACGGCACTGCCACCTTGTGGCCGGCGGCTGCATCGCTGACGACAGTTAGCAGCATCCAGCAGAGGACTGGAGCCTGAGGCTAGGCAGCAGCGCACGTCCGCAGGAACGCACTAGGCTAGCAGGAGCAGGGGCGGAGCGTGCCGGAGCCGGTCACGTGGGTTAGCAACAGGCAGCAGCCAATGACAGCGCTAGTCAAGTGGCGCGTGCGCTTGGAGACTCCGGGAAGGCGTGGAAGGCTCTGCCTCCGCAGAGCAAGCTGGCTGGGGGAGTGGCTGGGGATGGTGTTTGGAGTTCCGACCGTGCTTTGGAGCTGGGGAACCAGATCTTTAGTAGAAACCCCCTGGGGGACAGCGAGTGAATAAGAAGATGGCAGAAGGGACGAGTCCTTGTCCCCCTGTGTCAGCCACTTGTTGCTTTGCCAAAGCCTTAGCAACCAGTCTGTCCACTAGATTCTTAGTGGGTTAAAACAGAATAAAGATACCCCTAGTCAGTGGCTCAATGCCATAAAACTTATTGCTACAAATGAGCATCAACACCTCACAGAGCCTAAAGGACTGGTCAGAGGAGGACAAAGCAGAGAAAGCCAGGAATTGGGTCACAGGGGGGAAAAAGTTAACCTAGTTGGTTTTCATTTTCCCCAGTACAAAGAATGACTTTTGTGGTAATCCCACCGTGTTGACATAAACCAGCCCACCCTTGAACGCTGAGCTGACCACACTACACAATGTCGGGTGGAGGGAATCAGAATGGCCTCTAACAAGCTCAGTCTCCAAGGGGTTCTCCTGGTTTTCTGGGCCGAGCACATTGTTTCTTGTGAATGGCCTCTCTCCCTCTCTCCCTTCTGATCATGGTTCCCCCTTGCATATTGATCTCTCTGTAACAAATCCAGGATTGCCCCGCTGAGAACTTCTAACCCATTCCTGTACCTCAGGGCATTTTGAAGGACTAGAAGCTGTCACACCGTTGTCGGATGCTCTTACGTAGGCAAAAATGGCCCAGCCTCCAGGATCCAGCCATCCTACTCGACTGGAGGGGTGACTTTGTAGTCGTGAATTGTATCTTCATTCAGGGTTAGATTGCCCCTGAGGGTGGTGGAAATGACCTACCTGTCAAGAGCAGGAAGCAGTTTAAGGGCTCTTCCAAGACATCTTCCTTGAGAGTAGCCCTGCCTTTCATCAACGTGGAGACCTCACTCTTTCCCAACACAGCATGTCAAGCTTGTGCCTATGAGAGAGGGAACTTGGTCAACTGGAAGGAGACATAATACACACACACACACACACACACACACACACACACACACACACACAGGACAAGAAGGGCGAAGGTAGCTAACCTTGAGAACTCTCCTATGTGTATGTTAACCCCTGAGTTTATCCATTACTTGATACAACAGGCCTTGTAGACCCACTAAGTCCTGTCCAGTAATTATATTTCTGCAGATCTGATTTATTTTTTAAGTACAGTGCTCCGAAGATCCTGGCTGGTATGCACTTTGAGTCCATGAATATGTATTGAGTTCTAGGCAGCAGACACCACATAGCCACATGGGTACTAGAGGATGCCATTGCAGCAAGAGAGAAGCTGACAAAGTGAGGCAGATTCCTGACATAAGTGAGGAGGGATCACCCTGCCGCCACAGCCAAGCCCTAAACCTCCTCTCCTACCCTGCTTCCTCCAGCTCCCTGCTGTCTTCAGGTCCTCTTGGGCCTCCTTTGATCAGGGAACAACTGTCCCTGTATTTAACAATTACAAACACCCTGAGAGTCAGAGGCCAGGGATCTCAAAGAACAAAAGGCCCCACCTGGCTCCAACCTTAGCTCTTGCGTTTGACAAAAATCCCCAACCTGCAGCACGTTCTGCCAGTCTGAACTTCGCTTTCTTTGTCTCTAACGTTCACTCGTACCTGTTAAAGGGCCCCGAGGAATCTGTGTAGAACCCCAAGATTACTGCAAACACAATTTAAATTTCCCATGCTAAAGGACTGCTTCATGGGAGCTCCCATCTCTAAAACCCTAGAAGCGAAGATTTTCTGGGTCTGGATGTTTTTGTGATGGGGGTTGAGCCCCTGGTTTCTTTCTTCGCATATTACTAGGTTACAGGACACGGTCTTGCCAGCTTTACGGAAGCCACAACAGGTTCCCCTACTCCCTGACCCGGCACAGAGTTGATGGCTGTGCCTGAGGATAAAATTAGATCTTGGTGGAACAAACTCGGCTGTCGTGAGGAAAGCCCCACAGCAGATGCCCTTCACTAGTCTTGTAACTTTGATCAAATTAGGAGAACTCATCAGCTTACTCAAGTCTAGAAAACAAGGAGGTTGAGTAACTTAGTAATCCCGGGCACTCACAAGATCTTTCCTGGATTCAAGACCAGCGGTTCTGAACCTATGAGTCTTGAATCCTTTGGGGATGGACCAACTCTTTCACATGGATCGCCGAAGACCGTCAGAAAACAGATATTTATGTTACAATGTGTAGCAGCAGCAAAATTACAGTTATGAAGGAGCAATGAAAGAATCCTATGGGGAGGTCACAGCATTAGGAAGGTTGAGATCCGCTGTTCAAGGATCCTCATGAGGTTCATCTTCTACCCTGCCTCCGGGCCGAGTCCCTTGATCACCCCTCTAATACGTGTACCCACCCTATTTGGTGTACGGGGGAAGCGAGCAAAGGACATCAGACTGTAAACAGTAACTGATCCATTGTTGTGTTTGCACAGGTGCTTTGAGTCCACAGCAGTCTTTGACCTCGGCTCAGCGAGCAGGTCCCCCACCTCCAGTTCTACGGGACATTCAGTGTGTGTGTGTGGGGGGCTTTTGGTGCACACTCATGAAGGCAAATTAAGAAATCCAATACTCCTGAGTTAGGAGAATGCTTAAAAGAAACAGGATTCCTTAACCCTGGGTTAAGGACTAGGGTTAGGCCAAAAAAGACAGACAGACAGACAGATAGACACAAACAGAGAGAGAGGGACAGAGGGACAGAGAGGAGGGAGGGGAGGGGGAGGGGAGGACAGGAGGGGGGAGGGGGAGGGGAGGGGTAGTCATTGTCTCTAAACATGAAAGTTCTAGGGAAAAACAATTTTAGGGCCAGACATAAGAGCTTGCTTTGCTCGTGGCAATGGCTTGGTTATAAGTTAACTTTATGGGTCACTGAGTGCCTGGAAACAGACTATAAAGAAACGGAAGGGTTACCTGCGAGCTTTGTGTTGGAAATGGCTGTGACCAGTTGCTTCTGGAACAGGGACAGGTTGACTGCAATAAACTTTACAGGCTCAGCACCTGTCTGCTAAGGTAGGACTTGGAAGTCAACTTTGGACTGAGTAACGTGTGAGGCTGCATTTAAAAGGGCAAGCACAAGAGGTTTTATTCCAAGCGGGAAACAATTCATTATCCAATGGATACATAGGACCTGCCTTTCTTGACTACCTCCGGAAGGCTATCTGTAAAGCCTCGTCTAGGTCAATGTCCACCATACAAGTGACAGAGACCCAGCTTTTACCATGCTGGCTTTTAGTTGTTTAAATCTCCTAACTCTGAGATAGGAAAGCACTTAAAAATAAAGATGAAGGTGTTAGCTGTTGAGAACCGCTGTCTGCAACTTTTGAAGGAAAACCATTCGAAGAAAACCAACCCATTATACAAAACGTTAACTTCTATTCAACCATCCCGTCTAACGTTGGCAGCCATCCGTTATCCAGTGATGATTGATTAAGCACATCACACAGTCTGCCGTTGAGCAGCGGGGCCTACTCTCCAGAAGTCGTGAGCACCGAATATGAAACAAGGCTCTGCCCGAAGCCCTGTAGACAATAGACATCATTTCCTTCTGTTTAATTTTCTAAACCTGTACGTGGCATGTTTTCTTCTAAACAGGATGCAGAGCCAAGCGTGGTGGCCCACCTCTGTAATCCCAGCACGTTGGAAGCTGAAGCAGAAGGATCTCAAGTTGGAGGCCAACCCTAGCTATGCAGAAAGAGTCTCTGTCAAAAACCAGTGCTGGGGAGAATAAAACCGAACATGGCAGAGAAAAGTGTTCAGTTGAGCTTGCGGAAGAGCTGACCTAAAGGATCGTCATCAACAGCTCTGTGGCAATGAAACAAGACATCCCATCTCTCAGGCTCTGATAAACGTCTAAGTAGGTGAGATCTTGGCCCTCAAAGATTAGCTATAGCAGTAGCCGATACTGACCAAGGCAGACACTGTGCAATCCTCATCAGTCTGCCCTTAAAACAGTCCTGGGTTCCTGGGTTGTATTGCAATATTGTTTCCTCATTTCCACATGACGGAGCTGGGTCCAAGGTCATCCAGGAACAAAGAGGCAACTCTAACTTTGAATCAATTCTTCCTCCACATTGCGAGGTGCATGACACCCTTTCACAATACTGAACTGCCTGGGAGAGGAGAGAAAACCTAACTCTTCCCCCCAACCCCCTTGTACCTATTCAGGGTTTCCCTTATTTGGAGTGCTTGAGACCAGAAGTATTTTCTAGTTCAGATTCTGGAGCATGTATGTGCATGTACGTAGCTAGATAGTTCAGGGATAGGACCCGTGACTTAACCTACAATTCACTTGTTTCATATGTACCTTAGTGCGTACATGAAGATCATTTACGCGACATCTTTTAGTGCACCTGGGTTTTGCTACGACTCTGCACTTGAAGTTAGGAATGGAAAGCACTATTTGAGCATCCTGATAGCGCTCAAAAAAAAAAAAATCTGGATTTGAGACTTGTGGATGCATTCGATATTTCCCTATTGCTATGGTAAAGCATCACAACCAAGGCAACTTATGGAAGAAGACACTTCTGTGGTGTTATAGCTCCAGAGGGGTAAGCATACAACCTGGCAGGGAGAGCATGGTACCAGGAGGCAGGCGGGATGACAGGAGCAGCCAGAGACAGCAAACTGTAAGTAGATAAGGCTTTTGACTTCCAGGACAAGCCCCCAGCGATACAGTTCCTCCAGTCAGGCCATGCTGTATAAAATTCCTCAATCAGCACCTCCACTTGGGGACCAAGTGTTCAAATGTGTGAGGCTACAGAGGACGTTTCTTACTCAAACCACCACGCTGGGTTAGATTGTCACCCGGATTTACTTGGAGCTGCCAACAGGCACAGCAATGCCTTGGCCAGTGCTCTCTAAGCTCCCAGCACCCTCCCAAAAGTGATTGCTGAAGCAAGAGGTGGAAGGGAGGTAGCTCCAAGAGGTGATATGCTCACACCTGCCACAAATGTAGGAGGCCTTTTACATCAAGCCTGGCTTCCAAATGTCCCTTCAGCTCTTCCATGAACACAGCATCATGTGTGATGCTAAGATAGGGTACTTGAATCCCGCTCAGAAAGCTATGGTGGCCCAGACGCTGTATCAGGATCACTGAATAGAGTTTCTGGTCTCCCTGTCTATTGCTCCTCCATGGACACTTACAAAGGCTCACCCTCCTCTGTATAAAGGAGAAACCCATTTAGGACCCTCATGCTGAGTGATTAAAGACTGCCTGTCAGTCCCTTGGGTGAAAAACAGTCAGGATTTAAAAACATCACCTCTACCTTCACAGATCTTCAGGGATGTTTTGGCTTTTAAAATATCAAAATAACAAAATAGTGATTTATCCTAAAAGTAACAAGGACATCTCAAACATGAATGGCACATTCTTGGCCCTTGGGAAAACTCTGTGTCTTGTAGGATACACCTAGGGTGGTTTGAGTTAGGCCAGGTATCCTAAGAGCAGAAATAAGGAACGCAAGCGTAGTTGGTTTTTGGTTTTGTTTTTGGTTTTGGTTTTGGTTTTGTTTTTTAATGGCCTGGCAAGATGGTTCAGCAGGTACCATCAAGCACAAGATGGCTACCAAACCCTGAGGCACCCATATAGTGGAGGAAAAGAACCAGCTTTCACAGGTTGTCCTCTGACTTCCACACAGGCATGCTGGTACACGCATGCTCACATGCATGCATGCACACGGTACATTTTAAAAATGTTTTTAAAAAAGTTAATAGATTAGACACAGATTAATGAGTTGAGGAAAGCCAGCCATAAGAAGTCTCACATTTTGCTATGACAATACTGGAGCTGTCAGAACCAATAAAACGAAAATCATTTACATGATCAATAAAAAGAGGAAGCAATTATGCAATATTTTCAGGAATAGGAGCAGAAGAGTGAATTCTCTGTGCTTTGTTTGTATTAGATCCTCTTGGATCTGTATTGTGGCTATAAATTACACTTCCCGCGATTAATTCAATTTTGTGTGTAAAGATATACTTCCCTTAAAATTTATTTTTAGGTCTTGAAAACTGCCCCACATTCTGCTGACCACGTATCTAATCTGAGAACCTCGCTGTCAGCTCCCTGGGGTGACAATTAGCATCTGGAGAAACCCTCTTAAGGAATAAATGAATATTTCAAGACAAAGAAGTCTGGCTTAAATCTGGAAGCCCAACCGTTGATTCTAGCCGGGCCACTACATAGATGTAAACTTACAGGTTACTTCTCTGGTTTAGAAGAGGGAAAAGTTTGGAGTGGTATTGGGTGCTTGTACTCTCAGTCCCTGGAATGAAGAGCAGGAGGGACAGGAGTTCAAGGCCAGCCTTGGCAGCATAGCAAATTCAAGGTCAGCCTTGACCCTATCTCGAAGAAAAGAAAAAGAAAAAAAGAAAAGAAAAAGATGACAAAGAAAAGCAGAAAAATTGGGCAATATCTTCTCAAGATTGCATTGTGAGCTATTCTTGTGAGCAAAAGCAGATTTTTCTCTTGATGACATTGGAACAACCCAGAGGAATCGCCAAGGACTGAAGACGAGAGACTGAACCAGGGACCCTGGAAGCAAACAGGACCAAGAACCAGAGGCAAAGGCTGCCACCTAATTCCCAGGAACTTTCCACAGATTCCAGGTAAAAGGAGACATTCCTGGTTATGTACTAGAGCACAAAATATTAGGACAGAGGGCACTCTGGGTGTGACATTGGCAGAATCGTTTATTGTCCCTTGATTCAGCCAATATATTTTTCAACAGTAGAGAATATTTTTCATTATTTACTTATGTGCATATTAGTCTGTGTATATATGAATCTATTTTTGTGTGTATATGTGCCTACTGCTGAGTTCCATGCCTTTGTGTGTCTCCCTTGTCTGTCTGTCTGTCTGTGTCTGGAATAGTGGGGACACAGAAATCCATGAAGCCCCCTCAGTGACACATTTCCTCCAATAAGGCCACACCTACTCTAACAAGGCCACACCTCCTAAAAGGCCACTCCCCTTGGGCAAAGCATGAGTCTATGGGGATCATACTATTCAAACCACCACAGTTTGTACGTGGGCACGTGTACAGGCCAAAGAACAATTTTGTGAAGTCAGTTTTCTCCTTCAACCTTCATGTCAGAGTTCTGAGGTTTGAACTCAGATCAGTAAGCTTGCACTGTTGGGTAGTCTCCCCCAGCCCATCACATATGTTTTAAATGCTTAAAGATTCCAACTTGAATGTTGTTTCTGCTCCCTATATACCTATGACCATCAATTCAGCACGACTTTAAGGAGAGAACCTTTTCTCAGAATTACACAGAGATCTTCCTTGCCCAATTTTGTTTTCTGTTGCTATGATAAAGGAATGAGCAAAAGCAGCTTGAGGAAGAGAGGGTTAATTTTATTTTATACCTTATAGTCCATGATAAAGGGAAGTCAGGGCAGAAACTCAAGGTAGGAACCTGGAGGCAGGAAGTGGAGCAGAGGTCATGGAGGGGATGGATACTGCTTGCTTACTACTTACTGACTTGCTCCTGATTGTTTGCTCAGCTCACTTTCTTATACCTCCCTGGACCACGTGCCTAAGGGTAGATCTACTTACACTGGGCTAGACCCGCCCACATAAGTCATTAATCAAGAAAATGCTTCCACAGATTTGTCTATAGGTCAATCTTATGGAGGTATTTTAGCTTGTGTCACATTGACTAAATAAATATATAAATAAATATTAGCACAATTGATCCGTTGTTGATCTGATATACAAATATATCACTATTAAATTACGGCCTCTTTATTGTTTATCACTCGAGATCTCATGTTAATATCAAAATATACACATAACTTTTAAGGGATCCATAGTCTTTAGGAAAAAACAAACTCAACCTTTTAAAAGTTCAGTGTCTAAAAATCCCCAACATCTCTTTAACAGTCCAAAGTGTTTCAATTGTGGGCTCCTAAAATGTCAACAATGAGTTGCACGCTTCTTATTCTGAGAGGAAAATATCAGAGCACAGTCACAATCAAGTCAAAGCAAAACCCAAGTCCAGAAATATCAATCGCTCAGTGTCTGACACCTGGGACTCACTCACCATCTTCTAGGCTCAAAAATGCCCTAAGCAGCTCAGCCTCTGCGACCTCTGGAACATACATCTTGTCTGTTAGTCTCAGGCCAGCTCCACGCCACCAGATGCTCTCCTTGATAGCAATCCCAGGGTCCTGGTATCCCCAATACCCAAGGTCTTCACTGTAACTGAGGCTACACCTTCATACATGTGTAGGCTCTCTTTGGGCGGTGTGGCAGTGACACGTGGTTCCAAGCCACACCCTTTCTCAATCCTGGAATTTCCATCGCAGCAAATATAATGACCATGGATTTTTCCTTAGCTCTCATTTCCTCCTCCCAGCAAACTTCCTGGCTTCATCTTTCTGTTACTGTTTAAGTGAAGAATGTCACCCACATGATCAGGGATTTGAACAACTGATCCCCAGCTGGGGACGCTGTTTGGAAGGCTGTAGAACCTTTGAGAGAAGGGACCTGGGTAGAAGAAGTCGATCGCTGGGGTGGAGGGAGCTTGAGATGTGTTGCCCTGTCCCTCTTCTTGCCCAGTCTCTGCTTCCTAGCCTACAGAGATGTGAGTAAGCAGCCTCATACTCCTGCATCCATGGCCTCTAGACACCCTCACTATGGCAATGAAATGTAGACTCAAACTTGAGACTAGGCAAATATTTCCTCCTTTAAGTTCCTTTTGGTCAGATATTTAGTAACAGTCAAAGAAGTAACTGACACACTTCTCCTTCCTCTCTACTTGTCTTTCCTTCCTTGAAATGTCTGTGAACTCCCCTGTCCCCTTAAATCTTCCTCTATTCATGTTTATCCCACACCATGTAGGCATTCCCAAAGACAGTTCTCTCTCCAAAAAGACTTAGTAGTAGAGTAATTATCAGTAAGTCTTTTAAGAAACAGGAGGTTCTTTAATCCTAGTCTACTATCTATAAACGTATGTGCGTGTCTATTTTTTTAAATCTATAATAAAGAGAAAGTTTTAAATAGCCAAAAAGCACTGATCATTCCTCAAATTCTTCTTTCAGTTTTCCTCAGTCCCCAGCCAAGAGCACAGTGCCCTCTTCCTGTGAGAATTTATTCCTTGGAAGTCCCAAAGTCACTGTGCACTTGCCCCTTCTGTCCACCCTGAGGTTTCCCATGCTCCACTCCATCCAAGCTATGTGGAAAGACAGCATGGCTTTTAAGTAGGGCAAGTCTATGAAAGGGGACTAGAGAGCTGATCCCCTCCTGTGATGCTGAGGTGCAGAGACGCTGTGGGCCTCAGATTCCCATGGATGAATGTGGTCAGTCGACAACATGCTGTTTGTCTCAGACCTTCCTATCAGGGAAAAACGAGACCCAAGTTAATGTAAGGGGGAATGATTGGTACCACTTAGATCCAGAATGTCCCCAACTGAAAATATACATGTGGGTATCTTGAGACTATGGTGCATCTATTAGGTACCAAGCGCCATTCTCAAAACTAAGCATGCAGTGTAGAATGAAGACACCCATAGTTCCCTCTCCTCTTCAGGAGCTAATGTTCCAGGGAGTAAAGAGAAGCTTTCGAATTCACAGAGGCCTGAGAAGAAAATGAAACTTAAAGCTAATATGAGATACAAGATTCATAGGAGATAAAGAAATTAAAGAAAAGACTCGGTATATAATTTATAGGCATAATTTTGATTTCACCAAAGAATATATATTAGTTAAAAAAAATACATTAGAAATCTGTCATTGTTCTGCAGCCACTGAACATTCCTGATCTCCCTAACAAAAACGACTCTTTATTAGTAAAGCCTGCAGGTTGGGAGGGAGCACATGCCTTTCTCATGCCAGCCTTGAGGGCAGGGCCAAGGGGATATAGAGCTCTATGAGTTCAAGCCCCAGTTTAAAACTAAAACTCCTGGTGGAAACAAACTGAGTCTGTGTCGTGGATTCGTGCTTTGCTGGTGAGTTTTGAAGATCTAAGGCACATCTGTCTTCTCTAAAAATACAAGATGAACAACAACAACAACAAAAAAGGAATCATACTATGCTGGGAAAAGTATATGAGTGTTTTCTTCCCTGAGAAATTGCTGACTTCTCAGAGCAGAATGGCAAGCTCACTCATGCTCTGAAGTGTTCTTGTGGCTTCCAGGGACAAAAGGGCAAAGGAAATGACAGCGACCAGAACTTATTACGTGTTCTCCAGGGCTATGCTCCCTCCCACACCAGTTTCTTACCCTACCACTTCATGTAATGAATCTTTTACAGTAGCCGATGACCGTGGTGTCTGAGATTGCTAAGATTTCAATGAGATGAGATGAAGCACCCTTTGCTGAAGTCATTTCTTATCTACCCTCCAGCTATGCACAGTGCCTGCCCATATTCACTGGGCGTCAAGGAGTTCATTTAGATACTAGATTCTAATGGGACCATATTGAACCTTGTGCCTTTAACACACTGTTTTTGATAGCGGTATTTCTTAAAAGGAAAAAATAAATGAGACTTTTAAATGTCTACTGTTTGAACTTTTCCTGTGTCCATTCCTGAACTACATTTCCCGTCATCCCTTGCACTTAGGTATTGGTATGGGACTGAGACACTTCCTGTTCTAGAATATCCCACCCTCATCCTGTATCTCTTCCACTGAGAGACTCTTCTTTTAAACAAACCTGTGGAGATGGAAGAAACATTATGGAAGGAACGTGCATCTCTAGAGTACGTTTGTCCAAGGCATGACCAGACACTCAGAAAGACTCACTTGCTGGAGGGTCTTCTGAGATACAGTATTTCTTCTATCGTATTTCAGATCGGTGGGAGTTTTCTGTTATGTTGACTAATTAGCACAATAATAAATGCATATTTTTCCAGGGTTGTGCTCTTAACCCAACGGCTTTGTATAGTTTATTTCATGTAAGAAATCCAAGAGAACAGACCCTTTCGGTCCTACCTTTCTCTCTTTCAAATTGGGCAAACGAAGACACTGAGACAATGCTAAGCACTGTGCCCAAGATCACAGAGCAGGCAAGAGGAGGTGGAATTAGAAAATGGATTCAGGTCTACTTGGTGCTAAACCCAGCGGCTCCGATATTAACCAGATTTTACTCTGATGACTGCCTTCAAGGTCAGTCCTGCAGGAACTGTGTGGAGGGGGACTCTCCACCAGTGTGAACCAGCTGCTGCTGTTATGATTCTGAACTCGAAAGTTAAACCTTGCCTTTGGTCTCTGGCCCCCTGCACACAGGGCCTATGATATTTATGACACTGTTCTTAGGCTCCTTGGTGCCCTCTGTCCACTGGGCTTCATTTTCCTAAGACTCATTAAGGACAAGTGAACTTTTTCCTTCTCCCCCACTTTAAGAGCAAATGCCTGCATCCCTTAAATAGGCATTGATTAAGTAGTCCAGGCGCTCACTTCACAAAAAGTGCGAGCGAGAGACAGTGTGAGGTGTGAAGACAAAGAAGTAAACCAAAGTACAGTGCCTGAGAGAGTAGAGAGCCCGCTGAGCTCTTTAACTGCTGAGCTATCTCTCCAGCCTCCCATGTCTCTCTTTCGTGTGCTACTAAACAAGGCATAGTCCATTCTTCAGTCTTTGCTCTGTGTCATTGGATAGAAAGGAGAGTGAACCGCTTTACCTCTGCGTCATTGGTCTGGATTGGTTTGGTCTGATGGGTCATGTTTAATCCTTTCAACAAAGCCGCTTTCCTATTTGCAGAGGAAGATCTCTAGGTATCAGAGAAGTGGCAAAGCTGGCATCAAGAACCAGATCTTTGCTGCTCCAGAGGCCTAGCTCCTAACCTCTCACGCAGAAACCTTCTCTAATCCAGCCAGCGCTGTGCTCAATAGGTCTCAGCAAAGCCCTAGAAATGTGCAACCTTCCAGGAATCCAGAGGAGAAAGAGTCCCGCCCACCTCTGGGTTGCAGGAAATGCAGGGCCTTGATATTAACCAGGCAGAGACTCCCTCGTAAGTGTGAAGGACTCTTGAAAGGGGTATTTTAATCACGGGTGTCACGTCTTATGATTGTGTCTGTTTGTATTTAGTGTGCCTGTTATCCTTGGTGTTTCCGCCCCGAGGACATCCAACTGAACAAAATTGCATACATCTTTATGGATTACCCTTTCCGCATTCATAAGTTATCTGCCCTTTTAAAATAATTTGCACCAAAACACCAAGTGTTTTTTCTAATGGGGATAGACAGTTAGTGTTTTTTGATGCAAATGACTTTGCTCTGCAATCTCCCCAGCCCAGAGCTAAATCTGCAGCTGCACAGAGGGCTCAAGGGGGCTCAGGGGGGCCCCCATGCTTCCAGAAACAATTTAAGCACAGCAGTTGGGAACAGCGGAGTGACTTAAAGCCCCGCTCTGTGTTAGGGAACACTAAATGAGAAATCAGAAAAAAGATGGGAAATAACAAGGAAAGATCTTACAATGGTATTTATTATAATATTCTCCAATTCTGTTTAAAAATAAACCTGCTTCCGTTCAGATGGGCCTTGCATTTTATGTAGTGACGAACTGATAAATAAAAGCATGAACATTGCAGGGTTTTGTCTCCCCCCCCCTTCCCCCTCCTCTCCCCCTCCCCTCCCCTCCCCCCCCCCTTCCCCTCCCCCTTCCCCCCCTTTCCCCCTCCCCCCCCCCCCTCCCCCCCCCCCCCCCCCCCCCCCCCCCCCCCCCCCCCTCACCCCCCCTCCTCCCCCCCCCCCCCCCCTCCCCCCCCCCCCCCCCCTCCTCCTCCTCCTCCCCCCCCTCCTCCCCTCCTCCTCCCCCTCCTCCTCCTCCTCCTCCTCATCTCCTCCTTCTAAAGGATCTCCAGGCCAGAGTGGCCTCCAACTTAACTATGTAGCTCAGGATATCCTTGAACTCCTGCCTTCACCTCCTAAGCCTACTTGGGATGTGGACCAACACATCCATTCCTGTGGTATTAAGGATTGAATCCAGCCAGGGCTTCGTGTATGCTAGGCTACCTACTGAGCTACACATGTGGTCCTTTAATAGTATTTCTGAATGCTATTAAAGAATTTCATCTAAACTTAATAACATTTTCCATTACCCAGGCATGCTGTTCAGTGCACCTTGGTTTAGCTCCGAACAGCTGAATACAGCAAATCTCACCTCAGGATCACAGTTTGGGTAAAGAGGGAAAAAAGAGACAAATTTGAATGTTGCCACTTCCTAGCTACAACTGAATATCTTTCTCACTATAGATGTCACAGTTCTCTTCTCTTGTCTTTTTCAAACGTATAGCTGACTTTGGAAGGACAAAAGAAAAAAAGAAAGAAACATGTAGTAAGAAGAACAAGTACAAGACTAATGAGATGCTTGAGAAATGGG
Organism: Rattus rattus; assembly: GCF_011064425.1. Lineage (NCBI taxonomy): Eukaryota > Metazoa > Chordata > Mammalia > Rodentia > Muridae > Rattus > Rattus rattus. The sequence continues at coordinate 62,862,302 of NC_046167.1, read as the reverse complement.
TTTTCCGGCAAAAGAAGCAATTATGCGTGACCTTGCCTGTTGTTCAGATCATAATTAATAATTGCTGTTGGTTCTTAAGCAGCAATTGCCACAGTGTCACTTCCAGCCCCATCCAGGCCAGAGCTCCCCAGCATGGTGGCTCCGTGTCCCTGTAAGCAGTCAGCCAGCACAGCCCTCTGTGGTGGGAATGGAGCCGCTTTACCCTGGGAACCCTAACCGGGATGCTAAATCATTTGCAGACCATTAAATGATCTGCACCCCAGGGGAGCACTGAGTCCCGCAGCCACTTTCTCATGCATTCCACACCCCAGTCTCCCAGGCATTCCTCTCTGCTCTGGTCCATCCTGGACCGTCAGCCTCTTGGGTACCCTGGGACTCAGACTTGCTGAACTCAGACCTGACACCTTACCAGATTCTCTTTTAACTCTCCACCCCATTCTGGACGCCTCCTGGTGGATTCCTCACTCCGTACCTCACCTCTGTCTCCTAATCGTGCTCTCTCAAGTGTAGTTTGGGAGCTCTCCACAGCACAATGACATGGGTGGATATTTAGTGGAGCCCAAACCTTGCTGGCATTGAAGCGCTGCTCCTTGGCAAATATACTTAATCGTCACCACCCACCTCCTCCCCTCCAGACACAGCCAGTGTATTTTCTCCTGGGGCTTCTCCGTCTTCTCAGCTTACTACTACTTCCAAAAGCACGAGAGGAAAACCCTGCTAGTCTCGGACCCTCTTTAAAAGCCTTCTTTTCTACCTTCTTTTCCTTATGTTCCTTCCACCATCAGCCCCATCCAGAGTGGTTCAGATTCCGTCATTTCCACCCTGCCTTACTCCTCCAAACCATCTAGATCCTCAGACACAATGGCCATCCGTACAAGCACAGGCTTGTCCCTTGCTCTCAGGGATAAAGACCCTGCGTTCTGCAAACATGTTTCGTACCATTGAGTCAATGCCCACCCCTTCTACTACATACCACCCATGACCCCGTGCTTCATGGTCTCAGGCCTTTATCTCCCACATTGGTTCCCGAAAGGAGGGACAATGAATTTGTGTTTGGATGAGCACATGGGACCCCAAGTTTGTCACTGTGCCAATCTGACGTTAATCCCCTGAGTGGCCCCTTCTGTACTCACACCTGAGTCACAGGTATCCTAGAGGAGTTCCGATGACAGCTAGAGTCATGCTCTTCTGAGCTCAGAGGCAATCATAAGGAATGGGCAGATGTCTGGCCTCTGCTGACTCCCCGAGTAGGTGTCATTTAGAAGTCATGAAATGAGAAGTCATCCAGCTGAGCCTCCTTGATGCCCTGCAGGGTCCCTTAGGGGAAGGCACTATATATGAGGTCTGGCCATTACCAAATGTAGATAGATAGATAGATAGATAGATAGATAGATAGATAGATAGATAATAGACATTTTATATATAATATATATGAATGTATATCTTAAAGTTCAGCATAAACATGAATTATGAATACTAATGTTAGGATAGTTGCCACTTTTCCTCTGTCCAGGACAGCAGCCATAAGCTGTGTGCGAGAGATGGAGTTACTGTGCACTTTGGAACATGAGAAGATCATGAGTGAGTTCCATTCTGTTTCTGGAATTATGATCTCCCCCTACCCCAAGATTTATACTTTTCCCTTATGAGAGAGCATCTTTATTATTTTCCATGGCAATATCATGACAGAAGAGGAATAGGGAAACAGAAGAAGGGGGTCACGAAAGGAGGGGGGAGGAGGAGGAGCTTAAGGGGGAGAAGATGGAGGGAGGCAGGTGATGGGCAGTTAGATCTGAGGCTGGGTCTCTCACTTACCCGGGGTGTGGTCACCCAGGGGAGCCTCTCGGGTGCTGTCTCTGACCCCTAAAGCCAGTGAAAATCCTCTACCCTAGCTCCCACTGCTTAAGCAAAAAGCAGATGTGCTTCTTCACATCTGGAAGAGTGGTTCTGACTCCGTTTCGTCCTACTTGATCTCTGCTGGCTTTTATATTTTCCGTAAAATGATTGAAGAAAAAGTTCTCAATTAGAAAAAAAGAAAAGCAATAAAGTCTTCCTCTTGGGAAGCAGCAGCATCCAGCAGCTGCAGCAGCTTGTCGACGTCTTCCCTCGGTGGCTCCAAGACGAAGGATGACCCACTGGGATAACTGTATCTATCCGAGGGAAACCCCAGTGGCTCTCACCCTCTCCTTGGTCTAGCAGCCTTAGGGATCAAGGGTTCGGTATCTCTTTTCAGCCACACATCTCATCAAGACAGTGAGAGTGTCCACCTGCAAACAGTAGGACCGGACCTAGCACACAGTAGGGGCACACGTTTACGATCACCAGTCATTTCTTACTGTATAATGATGAAAATGGGGACAGCTCCAAAGAGACTTGATTGGCATTTAATTCTCACAATGGTGTACCCATTTCACAGATGAAAACGTGAGACTTTTGCAAAATGGCCTTCTCTGAGGTTTTGATGAGAGGGCTGTGATCTTTTTATTGTCAGGTCCCCAGACAACAGTTTCTCTCCGTGAGGTTCACCAGTCCCCTGCTTGTGTGACAAGTCTCCCTTATTCTATGGCAGTGTTAATCCTCTCCCAGCCCCAGGGGGTAGTGTGAGTGTGCCCAATTTCATTCCCACCCCTTAGTAAGGCAAGAGTCTACCAGGACCAATTATCTTTCAAATTGGCTCCGAAAATTCGTGTTTCACTTGGCCGCGAACCTCTTTAGAAGGCCTGGCCAGAGCATTGCTGTTCCCGGGTGTCTGAAACTGGAGAGAAAGAATGAACACTCCAGCACTCATAAACATTAACAAAAAAAAAAAAAAAAAAAACTGTGAGAAAACCAGCCCAAAGCTGACTCAGACGTCATGTCGCCTCTGAGATTATGCCTCCTCCGTCAACAAGGGCCACTGTCCTTCAGAAACTGAGCGAGCGTCCAGATCTTCACCGGGACCTCTCCATCACCTCTCTAGGGCCAGATTTGGCAACCTCATGGCTTTGTCCAATAAATGCAGTAGAGAGTTTTGCAGACCTCTGCTTTCCAAAAGGCCCGTCTTTCCAAACTTTCCAAAAGTTCAGCATTACTCTTTAACTTCCATTTCTTTCAACAAAGAACAGTTCTTGTTCTCCAGGGAGGGGTCAGTAGCCTTTTGACCATCTCAGCTACTCTAATTCACATCATCAACCCAAATGGACAGGATTTTTTTTTTTCTTTTTGCTTTTGCCCAGCCGACACCAGAAGGGACCCTGTCCACTCTGACAGTGTTTAATGGACTCGAAATACGTTTGCAATGACATTTTCCAAAACTATAATTAACAAAGAGTATTTTGCATTTCCCATAGGGCACTCATAATCTCACCATAAAATTTATAGCCAAACTGTATTCAGTTGAGACTCTCTTAACTGAGCCAAAGTCATTGTCTTAACTGAATCCAACGACTGCTTACGTCTCACATGTGTCTTTCTTCTCCTTTATTGCTGCCAGGGATAGTTTATATTCTGACCATTGTTGTTAAATATGAAATGCCCTTTGAGAGCTCACGTTTTGAGCATATGCAACCACACTGGTAACCCTGTTCCTAGCTTGAAGGGGTAGATGGCTACAGAACCTGTTGGGCATGGGGCCTGGCTAGAAGTTGGTCACTGTAGGCAAGCCTATGACTGAACCTGCCCTTGGTTCCCACCTTGTTCTTTATGCTTCCTGGCCAGCCACTATGAGAAGAGTTGTGTCACATGCTCCTGTAACTATGAGCTGCATCCTGCCTTTTTTACCACAAGGGACGGGACTCTCTCTGAAACCATGAGCCAACATAAAACTTAACTCTGGTAAGATGTGTCTGTCAGATAGATATCAGGGTCTCAGGGACATGAAAGCAACTGATAGGTCAGCCAAAGTAAGGGCTTTAGCTTCTGATGTTTCCCCCCAGTCCTACGTGTGGAACCCAGGGAAATCCATGCACGTTAAGCAATGGTTCTACTGCTCCACTATGTTCTCAATCCCCAGATGTTATCTTTTCAGTCAAAGAAGTCACAAGTGTGGGGACAAATGATTGCACTGCCAGCACTGCCAAAGATGGTGAGACAAAGTCATTTTAGGTCCTTTCTATGGTGGTCCAAAAGCTTCTGAGAGACACGAAAGGGGAGGAGAGACAGGAAGATTCTTCCTGAGCTTGGTTGGGAGCCCAGCTTTCTGATCCAATGCACTTTTTATTTATTTATTTTTTTTGTGTGGAGAGGTCAGTGGGGAAAGGGATTTGAAAGAAGACTAATTTGGAATTGTCCTTTCCAAATGGCAAGAAAAACATCGCGTTTCTCGCCTCGTCCTGATGCTATGTAGCAGGAGTAGACCCTGGGAGACGAAGACACCACATAAAAAATTCTGTCTGCTCTTCCCGTGCTCATTTTTCCAGTTGGTTTTCACAGGAATGCTGAAAATGCTAACCACTCCTGGGATTCCCTGATGTCTACTTCGGTGCTCGTGGTGTCTGAGTCTTCACACATCCTGAAGAGTTGGAAGCAATGGAGACAGAGGTAGGAAGCCAAACTGGGAGGGAGAAACGAAAGCGCGGAGTCCACAAACGTGGCTATAAGGAACTCTGCGTGAGGAAGCCAATGAAAACTTTGTTAGGCCCAGATATAAATATTTTGCACCTTTCTGCCAGGCCCTGTGGTTTATTACAGGAAGCACGGCTTAGAAATTCGTAGGCGAGGGTTAGAAATTGGAGAGGGTAACTTGGAGCCTTTCCCATCCCCGTAAGCAGTCACAGGTGTGGTTTTCATGAAACTGTATATTTAGGGATGGGGTAGGAGGGAGGGCGGTGGAGAATCGCGTGTTCTAAGCAAACTGTATTTGCATATACATTATGCATGTTCTCAACACACACACACACACACACACACACACACACACACACACACACACACACTTGTGCAGAGATGAGCAAATGTGTTCTGTGTTGGCAGATCCTAACTGTGTTTCCTTAAAGCAGTAACAGCGAACTGGGATCCTCATGCTGCCAAATCCAATCAGTCGGTGGGAGCTTTTAGAAGCATTGCGCCGAAAAGGATTCAGAAGTTATATCTGGGTTCATTTAATGGGTTTATTTGACCCGATAGTGTTCCTTCCCTAGGCAACCTCGGGGTTCCCCTCTCCAGGGAGGTCACAACATTGATGCCAAACTTAGCACAGGTGTCCCACAGCACAGCACACTATAGTCCAGACCTCCAGACCTAAGTCTGAGTGTGTGTGTGTGTGTGTGTGTGTGTGTGTGTGTGTGTGTGTGTGTGTGTATGTTGACATGCACATGCCACCTCACACATGTGGAGGTCATACGTGTGTTGGTTTTCTCCTTTTAGCATGTGGGTCCCACTGGTCAGACCCTCGGCCTTACTCACCAGAGCCTTTACCCATTCAATCCATCCGTTGATCTGTTTAACACGTTTTTGTTTGGGCTCTATGGTGTACCACATACAATGGTAGGGATACTACATGTGGTGACCTCAGAATGACAGCCCCATAGAGTTTGATCCAACTGGTGTCTCCAGGACCGAATCAACTCAACAGCCTCATGGGGAAGATCTTGGGAAGCCAGGCAGATTAAGGAAAAGATTTAGTAATCTTTACCTGCCAATTGGCATTATCTGCCAATATCAGAAACCAGAGAAATGTGAGGGAAGGGGTGGTTGAGGTACATGACAACATTTCTATTGCTGTCCCCAAGGGACAGGCGTCTAAAGCAGTCCCACTTTACAGGAACCAGTGAGACGGATCAGCAGGTAGAATAATTTGTCCTTCAAGCCTTGATATTGGGGTTTGACCCCTGGAGCCCTGTGGAGTGGAGAGTATGAGATGGAAGTCGTCCTCTGACCTCTGCATAGATACCCTGACATTCATGTATATGCACATGCACACACGCGTGCACGCGCATACACACACACACACACACACACACACACCACACACACTTAGCCTCAGGCTTTCCACCCTTGGCCCAGTTCCCGAATAACAACTCAGAGGCTTATTATTTATTAACAAATGCTAGGCTGTAAGCTAAGCCTATTTCTCGACTCGCTCGTAATTCACTTAACTCATTAATACTATTCTGTATCTGCCACATGGCTGGTTACCTCTCCTCAGTTTCATATGACTGACTTCCTGCAGGTCTGGGTGGCAAACCTCCTACACTTCACTATATCCCAGAGTTCCTGTGTGTGTGTGTGTGTGTGTGTGTGTGTGTGTGTGTGTGTGTGTGTGTGTGTGTGTGTGTTTGTGTGTGTGTGTGTGTGTGTGTGTGTGTGTGTGTGTGTAGTGTGTGTGTGTGTGTGATGTCCCACCTCCTCATCCTGCCTCCGCTTATTAGCCATCGGATTTTTATTTTGACCAATCAGAAGGTGCCTTAGGCAGTCAAGGAAGGACAGAAGGACAGAGATACATCTTCATGCAGTGCATATAAACACTATCCCTACACACACACACACACACACACACACACACACACACACACACACACACACACACACACACACAGAGCATCACTGTCATCATGATAATAATACCACATTTTAAAAATAAAAAAATTATTCCTCCTTTGCCAGGCTACACACTGATATATATTGCTCGTGTGTTTTAATATTTGGTCTCCAGATAATGGCATTGTCTGGAGAAGTAGCAGGGTAGTAAGGCCTTTGGGAAGTGTGGCCTAGCTAGGGGAAATGGACGGTGCGTCTGAGGTTCATAGCCCAGGCAAGCTTTCTATTTAAGTCTGTATTTCCCAGCTCACTGACATGTCAACAAACAGCCTCACATCCCCCACCACTCTGCCTTCCCCTCTATGATGGATTGTGCCTTCAAACCAAAGCCAAAATAAATCCGTCTTCCTTTAAGCTGATTCTCGCCAGGTATTTGGAGCCAACAAGTATAATACTAACTAATGCGGTATTTCAAGGTAGGTGTTTTGAAAGATGATTTTAGGGTGCGACTCCCATTAATAGCATTGGTAACGTTGTGAAAAGAGGAAGATAGAGCTGAGCTAGCCCCTTGTGTGGACTCTCTTGTCTCTCCATGTGCCTTCCGCCACATCACAATAGGACAAGAAGGCCCTTTCCGGTTGCCAGCACCACGCTTTTGGGGTTCCCAGCTTCCAGAACTAAGAGCCAAATGAACATTTTACTCCTAACTACTTTTCCAGTCTGTGGCATATCATTTTATGAGAAAAGACCAGGTTAAGATAGAACCTCGTAGCCAGTCTCGAGCTCCAAGATGTCCTCCTTCCTGCAGCATCTGTGGAAGTTCCCTCAGACGCAGTTGCTAGGATATGATGGGAGGGACGGGAAGTCCAGGCGTGTTGCAATATTCCATTCTCTTCCCAAACCTTCCGTAGGTTGGTGTGGGGGATGGAGCAGGTAAAATGCTTACGAAAGCCCCAGAAGGCATAAACTAAACCTGATGACAGCATCTCATAACCGTTCCCATCAACCTCTGGGGACACTCACTTTCTATGCCATTTTTTTACAACATATATTTATATGTTGTCAGTATAAGCTGGGTATGGTAGAACATACCTTGGATCCCAGTCTTTGAGAGGCAGAAGCAGGTGGATTGCTGGGAGTTCCGGGATAGCCTGGTCTACATAGCAGGATCCAGCCCAGTCAGAGCTAGGCAGTGAGACTCCATCTTAGAAATGATATCGTAAATATAAGCAAGATTAACAAATGACTAGAAATTCTCTCACTTCCCTCTGTTCTCAGGACATGTTTTTTTTATGTTTTATATTAAAAGCATCCATCTATTTTTGAACCTATCTGTTGTGAACAGATAGACTCCTTCCCGAGCCTCTGCTAGTGCTCCCCACTAGTTCCAGGAGTTCACAGAACAGAGGAGGAGCCTATGAGGGGACAGAACAGGATTCTGTACAATAAGGGAGAAGGCAACGTCCTCTACTTGGGGGTCAGGAGTGGCAGCTCAGCGGATGCACTGCCTGGAGAGAGGCTTAAAGAATCACTGACTTCAGGGCTGTTACAGTGAAGAGAAAAACACATCAAATGATGTTAAGTTGTACTTGCTAAATGTGCTTTTTTTGACACACCAACTCAGTTTCTAGACTATCTCCTCAAGAACCAATCAAACCCAAGTATAAATATGTAGGAGACCAGAATGCTCCTCCCAGCTCTGTTTGTAACCAGGAAGAGGAAGAAAGAAACAAAATCCAATAGTAAATCATAAGATGCATCCATTGAACTAGTGCATTTTGGGAAGTCCTAGACAAGACTCCTTACTGTTTTGGGGTACCGGGAAGTACAGATATGTGACCCACACAAGAAGAATGAGAACATACGTTGTCTATCCTCAAACCACAGCCTGGCATTTGTAGAGTTAAATTTCTTTTTCTTTCTTTCTTTCTTTCTTTCTTCCTTCCTTCCTTCCTTCCTTCCTTCCTTCTCCTTCTCCTCTTCCTCCTCCTCCTTTTCTTCTTCTTCTTCTACTTCTTCTTCCTCTTCCTCTTCTTCTTCTTCTACTTCTTCTTCTACTTCTTCTTCTACTTCTTCTTCCTCTTCCTCCTCCTCCTCTTCCTCTTCTTCTTCTTCTTCTTCTTCTTCTTCTTCTTCTTCTTCTTCTTCTTCTTCTTCTTTTCTTCTTCTTCTTCTTCTTCTTCTTCTTTTTGTATACAATTGCAGTAACTGTTTTGAATGGTAGGATTGCTGTCTTGCCAGTGTCTCCATGGAATTCCTCAGGAAAATAAACAGCTAGTATGGAAATCCTATGTGCTGTGTTGGAGACTAGGAATCTGGGAATCCCAAAGCATGCTAAAAACATACCTTTTCAAGGGAAATATATGCAGGCAAGATGTTTGAGAGAGTGACAGTGTGCTGGATAGTTTTATGACGACTTGACACAAACTAAAGTCATCTGAGAGCCTCCATAAGGTTGGGTTATTTATAAACCTGTAGGGCATTTTTTTAGTGATTAATAAGGGAGGGCCCAGACCATTGGGGGCGATGCTATTCCTAGGCTGGTGGTCCTGGGTTCTATAAGAAAGCAGGCTGAGTGAACCATGAGAAGCAAGTCAGTAAGCAGGCCCCCTTCATGACCCCAGCATCAATCACCTCTTGCTTCGAGGATTCTGCCCTGCTTGAGTTCCTGCCTCACTGCTTTTGATGGTGAACTGATATATGGAACTGTGAGCAGAAGAAATCCTTTCCTCCCCAAGTTGCTTTGAGCATGGTGTTTCATCACAGTAATCACAACCCTAAGATAGTCAGTCAGGAGTCAACAGAGGGACTTTGGGTGATTTTAACAGTTTTATTCCTTCTCTTTTGAGCCGTTGAGGTTTCCCACATTTCCTTTGCTCTTCCTTCCTTCCTCTCTCCCTTCCTCCCTTCTTTCCTTCCTTCCTTTTTCCTTTCTTTTCTTTTTCTTTTTTAATCAATAGGAGTTTCAGTGTCTGTTTGGGGACTCAAGACACAGTAGTGGCACTCCATAGAAGGTTACTCCCTGTCCTTGTGTTTGAGGCTCCTTATTCATAAGAACAGTCTTAGAAGCAGCAACAAATCCTAAGGTTTTTGCGGGCTGTACATTTAATTAACGCAGGGTTTTATTAGACCAGGTCTTAGAGAACAAACTGTTCTAAAACAAGCGAAAAGCTGCCAGAGGTGTCTTAGCAGGCCGTGCTCCATGAAGGTTCTGAAGGAGAATTCATTCATACGCTGCAGCTCCTGGGGAGCTCTGGCGTCCCTTGGCCTATCCTATGGCTTTGCCACGTTAGCTCCCGCCTCCATTTTCCCAGGCACTTAAACGTACGGTTGTGTCCAGCGATTCATTCTGATCTCATGTCAGACTCACTTTGCTAAGTGAAGTTTTTATTTACAGGGGACAGGTTGAATGTCCCCAGTGCCAAATTCCAAAACCGGACGTAGAACTGTCACACCAGGCTGAGTGTGGTGACTCACACCTTTAATACCTGCAGTCAGGAGGCAGAGAAGAGACGATTCTTGTGAGTTTGAAGCCGGACTGGTCTACATAGCGAGTCCCAGACTAACCAGTGAGTATGTAATATATACACAGTGTCTAGTGCGACCCCCAAAACAAAATAAACAAGGGGGGGGGAGAAAGAACAGGGTATACTAAAGCTCACACGACAGATGCAATCAAAGGCTGTAGGTGCATTAAAATCATTATATGAAATTTTCTGCAAGGCACATGTACGATCAAACATAAATGGACGATTAAAATCAATCACTTTATTTTATGTGAGTGTTTGCTGGCGCGGATGTATAGCGTGTGTACCGCTGATACCCTAAGAGGTCAGAAGACGGTGATTCCCTGGAACTGGAGTTGTGGATAGCTGTGAGGCATTGTGTGGGGGCGGGAAACTGAACCTCTGAAAAAGCAACAAGTGCTCTTCCCCACCGAGCCATCCTTCCACGTATTATCAAATCTGAAAAAATTGTCAGAAAAACATCCAATCCCAAGCATTTTAGAGGAGGGATACCCAGCCCGAACTGAGGGTCAGGACTTGGAGGCTGCCCTTCGGCTCTACATACACAATGGAAAACACAGCAACTGTCGTTTCGGTCCCACTGAATGACTGAGAAGCTTCTGCTCCGAGGTTTTGCTGAAAGGCCTGTGCACGAATGGGAAGCCTTTGCGTTCCGATTTCTAAGCCAGGTGAATTATTAATGATTCTAAAGCTGCCCCATCTCGAGAGCCTTCGTTACTAAGGAGCCGTTTTGCTCCAGTGCTGAGATCAAACCTCAGGCTTAGCGCGCACGCAGGAGGTAAGCCTCTGGTCTACCCTGTGCTCCCAGGCCCTGTGCCCTGCAGCTACCACTGAAACTGGGAGAGAAAACAAATCCTAGCAGGAACCTCCTTGTGATGGAACTTTAAATATGCTGAGGTCAGAGGTCAGTTCATTCAGCAAAATCCTCCTGGCTTTCTCCTTTTTTCCTTCTTATCCATCTTTGTGCCTTTCAGGTTCAGGGGGAAAGTAAGATAAAAAAAAATGCCCTCTTTAGAAATGAGCGAGATGAATTTACATAAACATGAAAGGCACCGGCTCAGGACCATTAGTAATACAGCAGTGTCAGCCCCAAAGCCCGTGAAAGCTTGGCTAATGGTGTTATATCCATTTTACTGGAAGTGTTGGATCCCACCCCCTCCCCACCCCCAGGTCACAGACAGGTTTTGTAAAAATGTGAAAATCAATATAAAAGATTTGGGGTGTGCGTGGGAGAGAAAGAGAGAGACGTGTTTGTTAATGTTTTATTGATTATGCAATTGGTTGTAAATTTTCTAACTTAATAAAGCTTGTGAGGGTTTTTTTTTACATTAAAAAAAAAGGAGGTTATTTAATTAACTCGAGAAACTTAATGCAGACTCTGAACACATTGTAACTGCTTCAAATGACACTCAATTTGTCATCCTGTAAGTGGGCAGGATCACACACCCATAGAGGAAACTGGAGGGACCAGGGAGGAACCAGACAAGGACAGCCGATGTAAGAAAGGGAAAGTAAGAGGGAGAAGAGGGGAGGGGACGGGAAGGAGGAGATGGGAGGGAGAAGAGGGGAGGGAGGGGGGAGGGGAGGAGGGAGATGGGAGGGAGGGGAGGGAGGAAAGGGAGGGGGGAGGAGGAGATGGGAGGGAGAAGGGAGGGAGAGGGGAGAGGGGAAGGGGAAGGGAGGGGAGGAGGAGAGGGAGGGAGGAAAGGGGAGGAGATGGGAGGAGAGAGGGGAGAGAAAGGAGAGGGGAGAGCAGAGAGCAGGGAGGAAGCATGGGTTTGAATATGAACTAAGTGCATGGTGTATTTGAAAGAAACTGTCTTTATGAAATCCCTCTTGTTAGAATGAATGGACTGCAGGCAGATAAGAAAAACAAACAAACAAATCCAGTCAAATGAGAAACACCTATATCCTAGTGCTCACAACAAAAGGGCCTGGCAGTGTACAGTTGGGGGTTGAGGGGTTACTAAGTGCACATGTAGCTTAAAAAGAAAAGAGAAATTAGCAATGGGCTCTGTTGTTAATAAAGTCCCAGATGTTTACAGTTCGAGCAGCATCCAGCCCAACAAAAAATATTCATGATAAACCAGGCACGTTCTGTGTCAGGAACGGAAAGTCAAGGACCTAACTCAGTGGCCTTACAAAGCCATGGTTCCTGATTTGTAAGAAGCCCCAAGCATCTGGTCCAGCCATGACTGAGCCTATTCTGTCTCAGAACTGAGAGCGTCCTGTACATCTTGAGTAGCCACCACCCTGCAGTAAAACTGCTTTCTGTTCTTAGTTCTGATTGCCTCTTGCAGAGGATGCTGACGCACGCACTTGGCTGTTGGACTAAAAGCCTTTATGGGCCACACACCTTAGTGTCCTTAATATAAATCCCTTAGAGAAGAAAGCGTGTTGCATTTCTTTGTCCTTCCTAGTGTTCCTACCCTGGGCTCCAGGGCACTCTGTTGGATCTTTGCAGCTCTGGCTTTACATCACGGAGGTGGGCTTGGGAGGGGACCGGAGGTGCCTGTGCAGGGGGCCCCTCTGACAAGCGCGGAGTTGCCTTCAGAGCCACAGCCAGCTGTTAGGCTCTAGTCCTCCCGGCGCCAATAGCGGAACTGGCTCTCGGCTCTTTATCTTCTTCCAAACTTCTTGCTCAGGAAATGATTTAAATAACAGTTTTGCAGTCACAAAAGCCTCTTGAGTCACCCGATGCTTCCGTGAAATTGTAAAGGTTCTCGTGGAGCCACTTCCACAATGCTTTTATTTCCTCCGAAGAACATCAAATGGGGAAGAATTACATCCTGGGTGCTAATTTCCCCAATTACCAGCGCTGGGTTTTCTTTCCACCTGCCAGGCTAATAACCAACCTGGTTTATCACCCTGGCCCTGTAAGAAACATTGTGGAGCTGGCAATTCTCCCCCACCCCCTTCCCTTCCCTCCCTCCGTCTTCTCCCTCCCACATCATTATTTTTAAGATGTCTTTTCAGGCTTCCCACTGGAGCCCTCCTCTTGTGAATGTCTCCGAATTTCCTTCCATTCTAAATCTCCATTCTAAATCTCACATTAATTCTTCTGAATTGTCAACAGTAATTCCCAAATTAATAAGACTTTCAACGAGACACCGGGTTCCTTTTCTTCTCTCTTCTTTGAAAGTCTCCCTTGGTGGCTCCGAAAATATTTGGAAAACAATTTCTCAATGGAAACAACTCTACAAACATAGAGCCAAAACTGGATTCTCTTTGGCCTTCACCTAGTTCATGTTGTAAGTGAATGACTTCTGGAAGATTCCCCCACACACACACACACACACACACACACACACACTGGACCCACACACACACACACACACACACACACACACACACCCACACACACACACACACACACACACACACACACACACACACACACACACACACACACACACACACACACACACACACACACACACACACACACACACACACACACACACACACTCACACAGACACACACACACACACACCACACTCACACACACACACACACACAAAGCCCACAACCACACACACACACACACACACACACCAAGACACACACACACACACACACACTCACACACTCACACACACACACCTTTTTTTTCTGTTTATACAGTTTTGTGCCTTTCAAGTTAAGACAAATTTTAAAAATACACTCTTTAGAAATGTATGTAGTTAAGATAAATTCACATAACATTAAAGGCACAAAATTAGGATCATATGACTATAGATGTCTTTTGGGTAGAGGAAGAAAGAAGATGAAGACATGTGTGGACCAGCCCTAGAAGACAAACACAGACCTGGATTATGACTGAAGGGAACTTAGATCCTCCTCTGAAAAGCCTGAGTGAGATTCCCAGTCAGATATTTGTCGCCAGTGTCCTTTGAAGTCTGAGGGACATGAGTTAGTGTGCACTTAATGACCAGGGGGTAGCACCTTGCTATTGCACGGCTGGGTTTATGTGGAGCGTAGATAACTGTTTCGAATACAGCTTTTCATCTATAGAAAGGGGGATAATGACTTCTGTACTTCCTTATTGGAAGGCAACAAGGAGAAGGGAAAACACGTGCAGGCCTTAGAATGGTACCTGGCCTACGATGAACATTCAGTATCCGTCATTTTTGTTCTTGCTGTACACATTCAGAGGGGAGGATGCAATAGATGATCCTTATGTGCTAACTCCCCTTTGCCATAGCCACAAAAAAAAATCTTGTAAACCAAATAAGGCAAGAATTAGCCGTTCATTTGATGAGTTCTGAGGAGCCTGGTCATGTCAGTGATGGAGAGGGAGGGAGAAGGATGCTCTCTGCCTGAGTGAGGTGGGCTTGTTGTTCTCCACTGCCCTTGACTGGCTGTCAAGTATCTTCTCTTCACAGAGATTAAAACATGGGACACTTCTGCATAGTGTTGTTGTTTTAACAAACTGCCAGAGACAGAATAACTGATAAAGGAAAGAGGTTTGTTTGGTAGGTGGAAGAGGAAAGCATGACGTCAGCATTGTCGGCTCAGTTCCAGTGACTGTTCTGCGGTGGGTGGCCTCACAATGGTGGAAGGAGGAGGTAGGAGACTGAAGGGTTATAAGCTGAAGCAGGAAGTCAGTAGTAGCACAATGTTATTTCCACTAGGCCCCTGTACTGGCTGGTTTTGTGTGTCAACTTGAGACAAGCTGGAGTTATCACAAAGAAAGGAGCCTCCCTTGAGGAAACGCCTTCATGAGACCCAGCTGTAAGGCATTTTCTCAATTAGTGATCAAGGGTGGGAGGGCCCAGCCCATTGTGGGTGGTGTCATCCCTGGGCTGGTGGTCGTGGGTTCTATAAGAGAGCAAGCTGAGCAAGCCAGGGGAAGCAAGCCAGTAAGTAACATCCCTCCATGGCCTCTGCATCAGCTCCTGCTTCCTGACCCGCTTGAGTTCCAGTCCTGACTTCCTTTGGTGATGAACAGCAATGTGGTGGTGTAAGCTGAATAAACCCTTTCCTCCCCAACTTGCTTCTTGGTCATGATGTTTGTGCAGGAATGGGAACCCTGACTAAGACAGCCCTGCCTCTTAAACATCCCACACTTTAGTACATTTCATAGCCATGCAGGGACCACATCTCCAGCCCATACTCCTTTGGAGCAAGCCAGAGCCAAATCAGAGCAGCTGCTGGACTCTGCCAAACTCTCCTGCCTTCTGAGGGATGGGCTTCTTCATCTATCAGAAGAGCTGGAGGTGAAGAATCCAAGTTTCTCCAGAAACCACAGCTGGCCCTTCTTACCATCTTCTTTTTGGTTGTTAATCATCCCTCATCCGTGAGTCAATATGAGATGTCACTTCAAGGAGGGACAGGATCATAGAGGAGGCATTTCCGGAACCTCTGCCACCAAGAAGGGAATCAGCACTCATCTCTGCAAGACCAGAAGCAGCCCTGGTGACATAAGACTTGGGACAGGAGAGCCAGCTAACCATGCCACGATTGTGGCACTTAACGCACTACCATGACAGACAGTACAGGGGCTGACTCTTACTGCTGTTGTACTCTTCTTCAAACAGTGTCTGGAACCCCACAGAATTTTATACAGCAACTATGAAAGTCAGAAGGCTTGAATTGGCTGGTGGAGCTCTCCTTCCCTTTGAGAAACACTAATCTGAAATCCATTTCCTTCCTTTTTCTGGCTTCTAGGGGTCACCTGCATTCCTTGGCTTGTGGTCCCCTCCTTCATCTTCAAAGCCAATAGCAGTAAAATTCTCTGTCTCTCTCTTTCTCTGTCTCTCTCTTTCTCTGTCTCTCTCTCTCTCTCTCTCTCTCTCTCTCTCTCTCTCTCTCTCCCTCCTCTCTCTCTCTCCTCTGCCATGTTTCCCTCTTAGAAGAAATCTTGTAATTCCATCAGGCCTGCCAGGGCAAACCAGATCAGTTTCCCCATCTGAAGATTCTTGTCTTAATTATACCTCAAGCAAGCCCTTTTGCTAGGTAAGGAAACACACTCATAGGATATGGACATAGAACATCATTATGTTGCCCATTATATAACACAGGAAGACAAGATTACCAACTTGGATGAAAAAAAACACCCAATAGAAAGGGGTTGGTAGTCACTGTCAAGAATCTTCTAGAAGCCCACTGCCATGGCCTATTGGTCTCTAGTCTTCAACTGTCGGAAACAGCATCTTCAGTTTACATGGTGGTGTTTAGAAGTGGTCGGTGGGAAGGTAATTAGGATCGGATGAGGTCAACAGACTGGGAGCCCATTGTGGGGCTGGTGGTTTCATATGAAAAGCCAGGGATAAACATGTCACTGTGTGATATCCTCCAGCACCTTGTGACACAGCAGGAAGGTCCCTCACCTTCTCACCAGTGCTGTGTTCTTCCGCTCTTCCGTTCCAGCCTCCGGAACTGCGAGCAAGCCAAATAAACCTCTTTTCTTTATAAACCACACCGTTTCAAGTCTGTCATTCTAGCAACTAAAACCACACGAGGACATCTAATGACACCTATGATGGGGACTTAAACCCTCATCTGTGAACAAGGAAACGGAGGCCCAAAGAGACAAAATGCTTGCCGCTGTGCACACTGACTTAGTGTTGTGCCGTGGGGCTGGAATCCAATGCTTGACTCTGTGTTCAGCGCTCATCATAGAACAAGCAAACCCTTTGGTCCAGCTTCTCCGCTCCCTGCCTTCTCCTCCTGCTTTTTAAAAGAACCATGCAGTCAGACGTGGCCTCTTCATTTCTGGCTGCTTCTAGAACAGCAGGCTTCTCTTACAACCGAGAACCTGTGTTTCCTGCCCCTCCGCCTGGTGCTCTCAAACCTCAAGCGCCAGGCGGCTGTGGACTTTGAAGAGTCTCTCCTTTCATCTTTGGTCAAAATAGCACCTGCCATCCCATTAGCCTCAGAAACTTCAGAGGCTCCAACGGAACGGGCAAATTTATCACCCGGTGAACTGACCTACATTCTGCCTAATTCTTTCTGTCCTGACCGTGACCCCAGGCATCAGAGCCAAAAGGAAGAAAAAGTTGGCTAGATCTTAATGTGGTGAGACTCTTGGTTGGGCCACAAAATTAATAACTGTCAGAAAGACATTTACAGACGAAAGAGTCTTAGCATAGAATTAATTTTTACAAAGGACACGCTTCCACTGATCTTTCAAGAAAAAGGAATTGTCAAAGTAACGATGTAAAGTTTCTCAGGGCCAGAGCCGCTCACCTTGTTCAGCTGCTCTTCGGGATATGATGGGCCAGGTTGTATCTTCTTACAGAGGGTCTAGTTAGGAGTCATAGTGTGTGTGTGTGTGTGTGTGTGTGTGTGTGTGTGTGTGTGTGTGTGTGTGTGTAGGTGTGTGTGTGTGTGTCTGTGTGTTTGTCTGTGTGTGTGTGTGTCTTTGTGTGTGTGTGGGTGTTTGTTTTTTTGTGTGGGTGTCGGTATATGTGTGTTTGTGTTTATCTGTGTGTCTGTGTATGTGTGCATCTTTGGGTGTGTGTGTTGGTGTGTATCTTTGTGTGTGTGTGTGTATCTGTGTGTATCTTTGTGTGTCTGAGTGTGTGTGTGTCAGTGTGTCTGTATCTGTGTGTATGTATATGTATGTGTGTGTTGGTGTATGTCTCTGTGTGTGTGTTTATCTGTGTCTTTGTGTATCTAAGTATGTATGTGTGGTTTGCAAGTGACATAGGCTTTCTCTCCAAATTTTAAAATATGTCACCTTATCACGTGTAACCTAAGTAACGAAAGGGTTTGTTGTTTTGAAAACATGAACTTTAGATGCTGTCTGGAGTTATTGAAGGTGTCGATAAAGTCGTCAAATTCATATCGCGTCTCTTAATTAAAAAAAAAAACAATGCTTGTGTTGTAAAACCCCATGAGAACACTTGCATCCTGGTCTTGTAGCTCAGTCCAGTCGGCAGCTGTTGGGTTTCATCGCCCGGCACAGCTCCCGTGTGGACATAGGTAGTGTGGCTTGTTGAATATACGAGGTTATCTTTATTATTAGCTCTTCTAGCTTTATCTGCCTTGATATGCAAAAGGAAGCTGGGTTATTATCTGTATGTGTTTTGGTTTTTTCCTTAAAGTTATTTTTAACTAACATGACATTAGCATTTGCACATTTCAGCAAAAAAAACAAGAAAATGACGCTTGTTCTAGTTTCTCGGGTCTCTGTAGTAAATGTGAAACAATGTATCCAAAGAAGCGTGTGGGGGAAGCCATCTGCAAGAGCAGTTGTGAGGGCTGTTTATTTACACAGACTCTTCTCCAGCGCCTTGGATAGCTCCGGGCCAGACATGAGCTCATCTTCTTGTCTTCCTCCAGCCTTCTCCCATGGGTCCCCACCTCAGTAGTCAACACCAGCATCCCACCCAGCTGTGAGATCCTGTATCTAGCCACCAACCCATCCATTGTTATCTTCTAAGAACCTCTTGAGTCCATCTGTGTCTCTTTAACTCTGCTTGTGTGGCCAGAGCCACGTGTTGAATTCTGTGGTCCCGAGGCACGTTCGTCTTCCTGGATCTCTTCCACTATGAAAATAAAACACTTCAAATCATGCTTTATGGCTGTTGGTAGAAAGATTAGTGCTGGATTTATGACTATATATTCGTTTTCAATTCTGATTTTAAGATAAACTAAAATTAAATCATTTTTACGGCTTCTCGAATGTGCTACGGACCCTGGGCACTGTGCCCGCTGTGGCTGGCAGCTAAGTTGGGCTTGATGATGGTGGTGCCGGTCCACACCTGCATACTCTTATTACTGGTTAGTCATTTGATCTCTGAGCAGCTGCTGTAGGTAAGCCAACTACAGACAGAGGCCTTAAGTATTCAAATTTGCCAGTAACCCACCAAGGCTATACTTTTAAAAGCCTTTTTTTTTTTAAATTAAGATGAAATCCCTATAAAATAGAATTCACCGTTTTAACCAGTTAAACATGCAAAGTTTGGTGGATTTTATTTTAGGATATTTAAAGTCTCGTGCAAACATCAGGGCTATGAAGTTATGGAACTTGCTGGTTCCTCCCCTCCTTCCCCCAGAAGAAGCCTCCTTCCTCATCCCTTCTCTCCTCATCCTTAAGGAAGGCGAGAAGACAATTTCTCTGCCATGTCTTTACCTTTGCTTGATGTGTTCTTTGAGTCGTGCAAGCATGGGTTTTTGTTCTGCCTTTCAATATGTCTCAGAAGCTCAGTATGTCTCAGAAGCTCAGTATGTCTCAGAAGGTAGACCAGTACCTTGTCCCTTCTTTTATAGCTAATTAAGAACTCATTGTAGGGCCAGAGAGATAGCTCACTGGTCAAGAATTCATTGTTACTTCTATAGAATACAAATTCAGTTCCCAGCACCCACTGGCAGTAATTCTCAACTACCTTTAACTCCTGTTCCAGGGGATCTGATGTCCTCTTCTTGCCTCTGTTAGCGTGCGTGCGCACACACACACGCACACACGCACACACGCACGCAGATACAAAGTTAAAAATGAAATCAATATTTTATGGAAGTCATTATTTAGATATATCACAATTTACTCACCCAGTCACCAGCTGGAGGACATCTGTATTGTGACACTAAAATGATTGGGTACCCATGTACAGTTTTTCTAGCAAGCATTTCCACTCCTTTTGGGTGTGTAACTCGTAGAGAGAACACTGGGACTGTTTAAGTTCTGAGGAACCACAGGCCCTGTCAATCAGCAGCGTATGGTTGTACACTCCCATCGGTGTCAGAACACAAGGTCTCGGTGTCTCCCCATCCTTACCAACGAGGCGTTTCCCTTTCTCTAAATTGTAACCATCCTAACAGTGGTTCTCAACCTTCCCAATGCTGCAGCCCTTTAACACGGTCCCTCGTGTTGTGACCCCCGACCATAGTCATTTTTTTAGTTATTCTTGTTGCTATGTCATAACTGTAATTTTGCTACTGTTATGAATTATAATGTAAATATGTGCTTTTCCAGTGGTCTTAGGCAACCCCTGTGAAAGGATCATTTGACCACCAAAGGGGTCACACACCCACAGGTTGAGAACTCCTGGTCTAAAGTGTCATCTCTTCATTGTTTAAATGTCCCTGCAGAGACTGAGAAGCCTCAGTATCTTTCCAGGTACCTATAGGCCACCTGTATTCTCCTTGGTAAGAGAACTCTATTTGCAGTCCCTTACTTTTTTGCAAGTTGGCCCTTCTGTCCCCACTCTCTACACATTTTCAGTCATGTTTTGCTTGTGTGGAGAGAGGGCTAGAATTTTTAAATGTCATTTCTGACTCTGACTCGACTAGATTTCCCTTGACTCATTGTCTTCTAGTGACTTGTATTGTTCTTTGTATTATCTGCTGAACTCAAACTTTTAGTATTTTGATGAGGATTTTTCCACCTTTATTCATAAGAGATAATTTGTCTGCAGTGCTCTTGTGATGCCTTTGGCTTGGTGTTGTAACAACGCTGACCTCTCAATAAACTAGGGATTATTTCTTACATCGTTTATTTTGGAAGCATTTAGGATATGTAGTGTTAGTTTTTTAAGTCTTGGGGAGAATTCAGGGAGTACCCCCTCTCCCTCATCTCCTCCTTTTAGTTTGAAGCTCTCTAGTGTTTCTATTTCTTCTTTGACCAATTTGGCTAGGTGTGTGTTTCAAAAATGTACGTCCTAAATCCTGCATTTATACATCTATACCCTACCCTATGCTGCTAATGCCACCGTGGTATCTTTATACCTCATCAGTATAAATGTGAACAACTTGTTTCATAAAATTATCCCGTTTCAGGGAGGGAACAAGAGTCATAACCAAATGATACATTAACTTGCAACTTCGTATGCAGCTGTCTGACACTTTCATGCACATTTCACTAATGAGCTGATAGCTTTTTACTTGAGACTAATATGCCTTTTTAGTGTTTCTTATAGGAAGAGTCTGTAGTAACAAATTACATCAAAGTTTATGTGGAGTTAGGTTCATTAAAAACCATGTCGTTTTCTTAAGATTTACTTTTGTCGTTTTAAATTCTCTGTCTATGTGTATCTTATCTTGATGTAGGTATGTGCATGGGAATTCATGTGTCCACAAAGGCCAAAGGAGTTAGGTCCCCGTGGATCTGAAGTTATAGGTGACTGTGAGTTCCCTGATATGGGTGCTGGGAATTGAATTCAGGTCCTCTAAAAGAGTAGTATATGCTCTTAACCCCAGAAGCTACCTCTCTAGCTCCTTCTCCCATGTTTTAAGAATTTTGTTAAATAGAAAGTGTTTCTTTCCTTCTTTCTTCTTTCTTCATGTATAATATACATGTGCATGCATTATGCACATGTATGAGGGTGGGAGCATGTATAGCACAACATGGACATACAGGTCAAAGGATAAACTTGGGAAGTCAAAGACAACTTGTGTATAGGTTCTTGTCTTCTAACTTGTTTGAAAAAGGATCTTGTTTTTTCTTGTTTTGTGTGTGTGTGTGTGTGTGTGTGTGTGTATGTGTGTGTGTGTATGTGTGTGTGTGTGTATGTGTTTATGGGTATGGTGGTTTGAATGGGACTAACCCCCCCTAGGTTCATGTGTTCCTTAATTGCTGGAACTGTTTGAAAAGGATTAGGAGGTGTAGCCTTGGTGGAGGATATGTCACTGAGGACAGGCTTTGAGGTTTACAAAAGACTCAGTGTTTCCTAGTGTACTCTCTCTTCCTCCTACTTGCAGTTTAGGATGTGAGCTCTCAGCTCTTTCTGCTCCACACCACTGGTCTGCCCTCATGGACTCTGGTCCTCTGAAACTGTCAGCCCAACTAAACACTTCCTTTATAAGTTGCTAGTTCATGGTGTGTTATCACAGCAATTGAAAAGTAACTGAAGCCAAGCTCAAGAAATTCCTATCTCTGCCTTCCTTGTTGGTTTCGCCCTTCAAACATTTCCTGAGGAATGAGTTCCACAGGAATGCAGTCTCCTCTGCAGAAATATAGGAGACTTCTCTATAAAACCCTAACTTTTAAATCCTCAACCCTCTACCCTACCTGAACTTCTAGTGGATCCCACTCAGGCCCCCTCAATAGGTCCCTTGATGGCAATGCCTTCTTCAATTAATTCACTATCACTCATCCAGCACCCAGACAAGCTCTGAGTAGATACCCAAATATTTCCTGATGAGTAAATAAGCCTGCACCAGGACCCATCTTGCAGGACATGGGACTGAAAACATCTTGGATCACATGTTAGTGTTTGCGGGCTGTATCTCAGAGGAGTGTTTTCAAGGAAGTACGGCTGTGCTCATGTGTATCTGTGCTCCAGACCTGGCTTGGTCCATGAACTCACAGCATCAGGCATCTGAGTGAACACAGAGCCGGCGAGAAAACACTAAAAACCTTTGTGTGTTCTTTGTCCATTTCACAAAAGTGATGTGTTGGACATAAAAACCACTAGATATCACAAATAGTGTGATAAGCACTTGCTCAGTTTCTGGTTAGGTCAAATATGGAGGTGGGTCAAGGAGTTTATCAGCCAGGTTCTGAGCTTAAAGACTGTGTCAAATGACTTTCAAAACACACACACACACACACACACACACACACACACACACACACACCACACCCTGCAAGCTTGGGATGAAGACTATTAATAGGCAGAGATCGTATGCCTTTGTATATATTTCAACGGGAAGGAAGATTCAGCTCACAGAGTAATGGACGTCATCTTGAAGTTATGCAGGCTGGTACAGCTTCAGAATTAGTCCTCTTTCTGCACAGCACACAAACATACCTGTTCGGCAAGGAAAACCTCATCCACTGGCGTGAAAAGCCCGCTGTGCCCGACCGAGGAGAAGATGTGAAAAGCTGCGCTGTCAGAATACAGCTCATCAACACTAAACCTGATGAATGAGGGAGGAGCCTTCCGAGTCCAGATGAGACCAAGATTGATAAGCCACTGGCACTCTGACGTATGGGAAAGCGTCCGTGTGACACAGATGTGTGCTCTCTGTGCAAGACGATGAGAGCCGTTCAAGGCTCACAGCGGACTGTGCAGTCGGCATACATTTTGCTAATGTTAATGGAAATGTACCAGCGCGATTTACCAAAACCATTTACAGCTGTTGAGTCGGAGGAAAACAGAAAGCAATTGCGGAGGGAACCCAGGAAGCCTCATGCTCGTGTGTGCAAATGGCTGCATATTTTAAAACGTATAGATGCATACAATTTCCCCCTGATGTGGCAATTTTTCCTTTTCTTTCGTGTTACTTCAGAGGTGAAAAAACTGCAACAAATGCTCTCATTTCAAAATCCCTTCTGGGGGTCTGCTCTCTCCAGTCTGAGGCAAAACTGGTCTTTATTTGTAACACATAAGAAAGTAAGTCCTTTCATTCTTCCTCACAGTGTGGAAATAGGCTATTGTATGGGTGTGACGTCACAGAAGTCTCACAGCGTTCTGGAATGTCCATGGCTTTGCTTTTAGGCCAGGAGTGGCCATGTCCCTGGTATGCAGCGCTTCTACAGAGAAGCCATCTGAGCCTCTGAAGAAAACTATGGAGGGTACACGCCACGGCTTCCCTGACCAGTGTTTATAGAGCAAGCTGAGAGACTTGGTGGCACATGGAAAATATCTCCATGGAGGAAGCATTTCCTGCTGGGTAGAAAGAAAAGAGCAGCCTTTCACTAGGACTTCTCCTAGGAGTAATATCTGGGGACTAAGTGTTCAATATGAGCTATGGCGGACAGTTATGAAAACACTAGAAATCATCCAAGTATCACGGGAGTGTGTAGGGTAAAGGTCCGGGCCAAATCCACAAAATGCTAAAGCTCAGACCTTACCTAGAACTCAAGAGGCAAGACCAGGACCCACCGAGCATCTGGGACCCGTCCTGGTGAGCCCAGAACTCATTGGTTCACCAAGTTGGACTTTGGTACAATCATTATTTTGGTCTTTTGTTGATTCCTTTCTTTTCTGGGGTGTGTTTATACCATGTAATAGATTTGGGGAAACACTACAGTTCTCTCTCTCTCTCTCTCTCTCTCTCTCTCTCTCTCTCCCCTCTCTCTCTCCCTCCCTCTCTCTCTCTCTCTCTCTCTCTCTCTCTCTCTCACACACACACACACACACACACACACACACACGAATATACAAATACACAAATAAATAAATCAGTGTTTTAAAAATGATTATAGAAAGTCCTAGGATGAAACGAACACTAAGAAGAGAGAATTTCAGAGACTGCCCAGATGCCAGGGAACAGAGAACACAAAGCATGATGGGGAACTGGAGCGCCATCAGCACAGTGTGTAGGCACGTGTTCCCGAGCTCTCTGTGCTTGTCCTTAAAGAAGGAAACGTGGAAACCTGCATGCGTAAATAGAAGACTTGTCCTGTTTCAGGACTGTACTTTTTCCTACATGGCGTGTGTGTGTGTGTGTGTGTGTGTGAATCTGAAGCTTTGGAGTTGTGGAGTTCGGATATCAATATATACTATTTAATCTATAGGCAACTAAAGCTTCATTTCTGTTGCCAGGTAAATCATACACACTCACACACACACACACACACACACACACACACACACACACCCCATTTTCAAGATCCTCTAGACTTATGGCATCCACATCATGGTTACCTGATTCAAGTTGAAATAAATAATATCCACATAAGAGGTAAACTGACATTTGGGGCAGAGGTAGCGCTTTCACTTCTTCTGCCACTAAAGGTCATGACCTTGAATGTGAAGAACCCTTGAGAGGTAGATGAGGGGGTAGGAGAGGAAGGCTAGACACACGATAAGTCAGCTACTGCTATTTCAGAGGACCAAAGTTCTATTCCTAGCACCCCATGGAAGCCTCTGTAACATCCGGGAATATGATGCATTTTTGTGTTCTCTGCAGGCAGCACATGCACTGGTGCACATAGCTCAGACACTCGTTGTCTTAGTTCCCTGACTATTTGTCTTAGTTACTCTTGCTGCGATGAAACACCTCTACCAAAGCAACTTGGGGAGGGAACGGTGTGTTTGCTTACCCTTCCACAGCACTCTCCATTATTGATAGAAGTCAGGACAGGAACGCAAACAGGGCAGGAACCTGGAGGCAGGAGCTGATGGAGAGACCTTGGCGGAATGCTGCTTATTGGCTTGCTCCTCATGGCTTACTCAGCCTGCTTTCTTATTTAGAACCCAGGACCACCAGCCCAGGGATTGCACTACTCACAATGGTCTGGGCTCTCCCCTACTGATTACAAAGAAAATGTCCTACAAGCTTGTGTACAGCCTAGTCTTAGATGTGTTTTAACTGAAGTTCCCTCCTCTCACATGACTTTAGCATATGTCAAGTTGATAGGAAACTGGACAGCACACTCGTGCAGGCTCACACACATGAAAGAGAAGTAGATGGTACAAGCTAAGTGTCGGCAGTATATCCAGAGTTTCCCATCTGGGTAGGTGTTGCAGTAAAAATAAAAAAAAATGGCAGAACTGGTTCCCGAGTGTACCCTTGCGGTCTGGTTCCTCACTGGTTCCAGCTCCGGCAGGCCATTGAACCTAGCGCTAATTTATCTCAGCAGCGCCATGCTGCCCATAAGTCGCTGCCACGCCAGTTTCATACAGAAACCGCCTATCTCAGGGCTCTCTTACTGTGGACTCTGTTTTTCTAACATCCACTCCCTAATAGTTATGGTATAAACTCCCAACAACCCGTTAAAATCAGGACTCAACAAACTGTAACCCAACAATCAGATTTATATGTTAAATTCTCAATCCACAATACATCCACACGATCAACTCACAACCAAGTGATAAGGATATAAACTGCCCACCTAGATAAGATAAATTTGCCTACAGAAATCCATCCCATCTACTTTGGCAATTTAAGACCAACCGGATCTGGGTCATCCTTCCCCATCTCCATCTTGATTCCCCTGCCTTCTCCTTCTCTCCTGCCTAACAAAAACTTTGTTCCCACATTATTTGTTTTACTGTCCAATCGTGGCCTTGACCTAACTGGTGTTAGCCCTCACCTGCATATCGATATCAACCTACAGGGAGGAAACTGTAGGGATTCCTTGTATCGACCAGAAGTGCTGGCCTGCCTGCCTATGTATTGCCAATGACCACCTTCACTGTCATCATTGTGACAACAGAAAGATGCCCCAACACAGTTCCAATTATCTTCCTTGGCTGCGTCATATGGACAAACAGTACTGAACGCACATGTTTCTAACCAGCTGAATTCAGTCTTCTGAACTACATTGCACGCCGTACTGAAGTGAATGAGCCACGGAAAAAGATGGACTCCATCTTGTAAGTGTTTATTGCTGTGCTTGAGGAGCCTTGATAACAGGTTCCAGACAACACCGCATGGCATATGCATGGAGAGTGGAGGAAGGACGTGGAATGTGACATCACACAGCCTACATCATCCCTGCAAACACTGGCTCCACAGCAGACAGCCACTGGATGATCAGAGTCGAGCAACCTTGTTTCCCTTGCTTTCTCTCTACTCCCAGAACAAAACCGCCCCCCTTTCAACCTCGCCTGATCCTCAGTTCCCTTTAGCTCGTTCCACTCCTTCATCCACCAAGCAGCTCATTTCTCCCTCTCACTGCGTCTTCATTTCCTGGGCGCTGAGGTCTGTACTGCTCCTTCCTCATGGGAACCCAAATTGCTCTGCAATGGCTCTTTGGCTCAATTCAGCCCTCGGAGCGGCCATGCGTGGGCAGTGACCTTCTGAGGGGCCCCGATCCAATCTTGCTTCAGCCTCAGAGACAGAACTGAAATTGAGATG
Source organism: Rattus rattus (assembly GCF_011064425.1). Lineage (NCBI taxonomy): Eukaryota > Metazoa > Chordata > Mammalia > Rodentia > Muridae > Rattus > Rattus rattus. The sequence goes on along the minus strand of NC_046167.1, from coordinate 62,835,620 downwards.
ACACACAAGAACAGGCACACGGTCCCGGTGCTGATGGCCTTTCAGTCAGTGCCACACACAGGCCAACTCCCAGAGTGTGCCCACCATGCCTGGTGAAGTTGGTTTTGAGGTTCTAAGACCAGGTTGCAGATGTGGTCTTCTGGGTTTAACTGAGAGCTGATGGCTCGTGGATCTATAGGGTGTAAGATTTGCTTTTCAGCAGGGAAGATCAAGAAATGCAAGAGACCAAGTGACCCCTGGGAAACTATAACCAAGATCTCCTGGTCTGGCTTTCTTTTGTGTTGTCTTCATTACAAGAAATTGTTTAGCTAGGCCTGATGGCTTAGGCCATTAATCCCAAGCACCATAGAAGCTAAGAAAAGAGAAGAGAATTAGCAAACTCAATCCCACCTGAGCTACAGAGTGAGTTCTATGCCGGACTCTGTATTAAAATAAGAAGTAAAAGGAGGGTCAGGGAAGTAGCGGGTGGCAGAGTATGTCACTAGCCTGTGAGAGGCATTGAGTTCAACTCCTGATACTACCGCAACAACAATAATAATTGAAAGACTCACTCTGATGGTTCATTTTATGTCAACTTGACACAAGCTAACGTCATGTGAGAGAACACCTCAAGTAAGTAAATGCCTCCATAAGCTCATGCTGCAGGCAAGGCTGTAGAGCATTTTCTTAATAGAGATAGATATCGGAGAGCCTAGCCCATTGTGGGTGCACCTGCGTCTGCCTTGGTAGTCCTGGGTTCTCTAAGAAAGTAGACTGAGCAAGCTATGAGGAGCAAGCCAGTAAGCAGCACCCATCCATGGCCTTTGTCAGGAGTCAGCTCCTGACTCCAGGTTTCTGCCTGGTTTGAGGTCCTGTCCTGACTTGCTTCAATGATGAACAGTGATATGGAAAGGTAAGCCAAATAAACCCCTTCATCCCCAGGTTGCTTTGGTCATGGTTTTTTTTTGTTTTTGTTTTGTTGTTTTTGTTTTTGTTTTTTTTTATCACAGCAATGCAAGCCTAAGACACTCACACTGAGGAATGCTGACAGGATCAGTTGGTAGAACACAAGACTCACAATTGATTGTGACTGACGGGGACATTTAAAAGTACCCTTTACTCTCTTCTTTCAGCCTGATAAACCCAATCTAATGACCTCTTTTGCTCTGCTACTAAAAACAACAGAGTTCTGGGTTCTCCCGGCTTGACCAAAGGTACCCGATCGTGTAACCACAAGAGGCAAAGGGAGGTGTGAGCTTTGGGCTCCCTTCTGTCCCAGGTGAAGCCTGGTTCCCCACAGGGATCAGAGTGCTGCTGTCCAAAGGGAAGGGACACACTGCGGAGTACTCGGGAACTGGGCACAGCCGTGTGAAGAACCCAGTGCTTGAGACCCATGGGAAATGGCAAAGCTTTCTCCCTGGCGTGACGTTCGGAGGGACGGTAAAACCTTCCTGGGGGTGACTGTGGGCAGCGTATGCAAGCATGAGTGTTTATGAAAACTAGCAACTGCCGCTCCCTCCTCCAGGATGTGCCCAGCCTAGGACTGCTTCCTTCCTGTGCTCCTCTCTAGCCAACTCCTTCCCCTGTGCTGCCACTGAAACGTTTGCTGGCGTTCTCCGTTGCTGTGCTCCATCAGAGTGCACACAGCCCGCCTGACCTCAGCTCTTCTGTACACGAGTCTGTGTGTCTGTTCGTCTGTTCTTCCTTCTTTTCCCTGCCACACCAGGCAGGTTTCCAAGCTCTCCCCAACACTGGCCTGTAGCCCTCCGCTTGGGTTTGGTAATGGGAAACTTTGGCATCCAAGAGTCATTCATACAGTAGAATGGCCGTGGGAAAGACCTCCATCTGTGGCATAAGATTCAGGAGCCACTGAAGAAGATAAACAGGAAAAGAAAACCCTGCATGTAGTAAATACCAGAAAAACAAACGAGAAGGCAGGAAAACAAAACAAAACTTCTCCCAACACAAGAATCTAATTCCTCTAATACATAGACTTTTCTCCAAATTAAATTTTAAAGAGCACCAATACAATACAAAAAGGGGCAAATGATACAATCAGTTCACAGAAAAGTAAACATAAAATTCTCTGTAAGTTGGGGAAAACCGAATCACTCATTTACAAAGTACAAGTTAAAACTGCACTGATCCGATTTCCTTTTTCTTCTCGGTGGCTGTGATCCGGAAGTCCAATAAGATACCCAGTGAAGTGTGGAGAAAAGTGAACCATTTATCACCAGGGGGAAATAAATCGGAGGCTTCAAAGGTCAATATAGTCATGTCTATTAACATTACAAATGTGCGTACCCTTCGAGTCAGCGGCCGTACTTCCCAGTCTGTGTCCTATGGGTGCTGCGCACGCTTGCAAAATGATGTGCGAGCAGATCGCGCATTGCAACCTGGGATTTAAAAAAAAAAAAAAAAAAGACTGGGGACTATCAACACGACCCTGATACGAGGACACAGACAAAGAAATATTAGTCAGCTGTTAAAAAAGAATGAGAGAGTCCACCTCCAACTGATAGAAAAGAAAAGAACAACGTCTGAACCAAAATATAAAAGAAGACAGACAACGTTTGGTGCTTTGAAGTCCTCCCTCTTCATCTGATCAGCCTCGCACCCCATTGGTCCCGGGAGCTCAGCATCCCACGCCCCTCCTCTCCTTCAGAGTCAACTCCAGACAGGCTGGCTCATTTTCCATCTGCACTTCGACACCAAGCCCTCATTTGGCCCGATGACCCCAGCTCAAAGAGCACCCTGAGAGAGATGCAGATAGCTTAGGTTGCTACTTGAAAAGCACAAGGCCTGTGATCCAGGTAGAACGGCTTTCCGGGCAAGCTTGCGCATAATCTGACAAACCCCACACACCCTTAGCGATCGTCAAGGGCCCCCCGAAGCCCATCTGTGGGTGTCTAGAAACCGGCATGCTTCTTTCCGCATGGGATGAAAATTAGCCGTAGCAGAGCCTGCACTAACGGCGTCGGTGAGAGCTGCTCACGGATCGACTGAAACTCTCTTGAGAATACAAGCTTGTCCAGAAGAGGCTCGGATGGAAGAGGGAGCCGCAGCTGTGACCATTTGTTATTTCCTGGTGGATGGCACAGGGGCTGGGGTGTGCAGAAGGGAGCTGGTATAGCCACAAAAGGAGGAGAGTGGGAGCCCCAGCAGAGCCAAATTCTTGGAAACGGGATGCCCGCAAGAGACACAATCCTTCCTCTGACAAGGACACAGAAGGGGCATCAGGTCCTAGCCCAGACCCAGCCAGTTCAGGACTCAATAGACTCCGTGAGACAGAAGGCTGTTCGTGGACAGAGCTATTTAACCCTGAAGCCTTTCTTGGAACCCCCTAGCCAGGCCAAGTGTGCACTTTCAGGCCAATGAGCCAGAGGATGCCTAGCTAAACTTTTATTTTCTGTTTCAAAGATTTTGTTTTTCCAGTTCGGGGCCACGTGAAAGTCTTGGCAATTTACCCAGGGAGTTCTTACATGCAGTAATAACAACTCTGTGCCTTAGGGTGTCCGAGCCCCACAGAATGTGCAAATGAGGCCCAAGGCAGACCAAGGAATCAGGTACCGGGTACATGTGCTAGTTTTCCTCTCCAAATCAGGGCGCTGTGATTCCCCACCCTCACCCCCCACCATGTTTGCCAAGAAAGCACTCTTTGCCCTGGTGACCAGTCAGCAGGGTCATTGCCAGCAGGAGCCCACACATGGCTCTCCAAGTAGCAACTAATGATGACCTCTCACACACAAAGAACTGCTTCATGCATTGACAGGAATGCCGGTCAGACTTCTGCGGTCTGTGTGTGCTTAAATAAAAATTACAGCCCACTCTTGGAAGGTACAATGAAAATGGAGGGCTTGTTTTTGGACTCTTAACTGTTTAATTGGTCCAATAACATTTGTCCTGAACCCAGAGCCATTACCCACAAAATCACAGAGGGGTCACAGGCTATGTGGTTCCTGCCTCTGTCAGAAGGTGATGTCACTCACACCTCTCTTAGAAGGTCCTGTGGGTCTGTCCCAGCTCCGTTCTCTGCACCAAGCTTCCTACCCAACACTAGGTACTCAGGAGCCAATTCTCCAAATGTCCAAGCACATGGAGACTCATTTTTAAAACTTCATAACTACCATAAATGTTTGCCCTCAAAGAAAATGTGAATTAATTTGCCAGTTGTCCTAAGCCACCACGGGAATCTCCACCAACTTCTCACTCAAGTAGGAAAGAGAAAAATGGAACAACATTCCCCTGTGAATCACAATCAGAACAGAGCCAACATTTGTCCAACCCTAACATGAAACAATGGAGAGTAATATTGGGAGAGGCGGATGGGGCATACCTGAGATCTCAGATCTTCAGAGGATGTGGTAGAACTATGAGTGTGAGGTCAACCTGGGCTACATAATGAAATCCTGTCTCCAGAGTCCATACACCGGGGCCGTAGAGATGGTCCAATGGTTAGGTTCTCTTCCAGGAGACCTGAGTTCATCCTCTAGCACCCATGTCAGATGGTTCACAACTATGTATAACTACAGCTCCAGGGTCTACAACGACTGATTTTGGCCTCTGTGGGCACCCATATACACATGACATAGACATACACAGAAATTTAAAAAAAAATTAGAAAAACCCACTGATGAATAAATAGGGCAATTAATTAAAACCAAGAGATTACAATGGCCAGAAAGTCATGACTATATCTCTGATGAGAGGGACTATTCACAAAGGAGCCTGACACAACCTAGTCCAGGAGTCATTGCAACCTTATGTAAAAATACTCTTGCAAGGGCATCTGTCCAACAGCTGTCTGCTTAATCTTGGACTGATGTCACTCTTGCTATTGATCCCATCGCCAAGAATTATTGATCAAAGCACCCCCTTCATCCTCTTCATTTGCTTATTAAAACGGTCCCCTTGCATCCACCTCCAGGATCACATAAGGTTGCTAGAGCACCCCCTGCCCTCTGCAATGCTCTGCTATTTCCTAATGAGTTAACAAAGAATCTTTGGAGATTATTTCTCTCTGTGTTGTCTAGGACACATCCACCAATTCCTTGGCTAATTATAAGGTATTCCAGGGCCTAGATGTCACCCAAGAGACCGCTAGCCTATTCTACTTCTTGGATGACATGGATAATGAAGTCAGAACAGGAATAAGGAAGACCTGAGAGGATGTATCTTAGGTGTCTCCAAGAGGCGATGCCAGAGCTCACCTGCTCCTTAAAACCCAACAAAGACTCCAGAATTAAAGGCCACCAGTGTTGTTGATAGGGAGCTGAATCATAGACTACAAGATGGTTGAGTAGACTTCATGGACGACAGGAAGCTCTCCCTGTCTGCTACACTGTCTAGCCTGGTAACTAGTCCCCGAGCCCAGTCACCAAGAGATGCAGGGGTCTTACCAAAATGAACAGTGACTAGGAGTAGCTAGATATGTCAGAGACTGGACCATGGCACCCAGCCCAATAAGAGTCTTCATGCTAGACCTTAAGACTTCGCCCTCCACCCAGCTCTAGGAAGGCTGGAAACTGGGCAGTTATCTTTAGGCAGAAAATTGGGCCATAGTAGAAAGGAAATGAGTGCCAGAGCCCAGAGCTTGTGGTGGCGTCAAGTAAAGAGAGCTGTGAGCACAGACAGGTGGGCAGAGGCAGAAAAAAGACTCAGTGTGCCCCTGCCTTCCATGCTAAGAGTTACCATGACTCGAGAAATGTGCATCGGCAGAATCCTGGCAGCATTTGAAGACAGTCACTTCGGTGGCAGAAAAGGGCCTCCGTGATTAAGGAGGTAGATTTGGTTGGATGTACAAGTATGAGATCATTTCCTGAGGGATGGCACACAGGAGGAGGAGGAACAGGGGCAAGATGGGAAAGGCCGTGCGAGGCAAGTTTAAGCCAGAATGTGCCACCAAGAAACCTCTGGCTCACTTCTTCCACATTAGACCCCAGGCTTCCAAGGTCACCCTGTGACGTGGCATTTAATAGACCCAGAAAGCCCCAAAGGACGGATTACAAAGGCACAGTACAAGTAGAGTAAGGCGCTGACTATGATATTTTTGAGTCCTAGCCCATCTCTCATGAGGACATGTTGTTTCCCTTTGAATTAGATGGGTTTTCCAGGAAATATTCTGGTATGCAGTGAGGCTAAGAGGTCCGCTTCACAAGTATGAAATGGCTAGCTTTCTGTTAAGAATCGGGAGCCATCGACCATATCCTCAAAGCACAGCTGGAATTAAAATGACACCTTCACTCTTGTCAGTGGGGACCACATGGGTGACCGTGATATGTGGATGGGGGTGGTACTTGGGGGAGCTGAGCTCACCTATGCGACAATCCTAGACACGTGGGAGAGGGAAGGGGAGGGTCTTCTACCAACCCCATCAACACAGAAGACCGAGCAACAACAAACCAGTGCCTTCACCATGGCCCTCAGTAGATCCTCTCAAGACGGGGGCAGTTCTTGGGCCATCTGTAGCCTGGATAGAATGGCGCTAACCTCCCAAAACTGATTCCCTTTCGTTCATCCTACATGCCGTTTCCTACAGCTTGAGTAAAATTTGCCTCCTATAGGTAAGCCTCCTTAAGGCTGTTGGCTTAATGTCTAATGCAACGGTCCTGAGGGACAGTAGAAACCTTCAAGGGAGAAGACCATGGGGTCAGGCATTGAAGTAGACCTCTCAGAAAGGAGTAATGCATCTCCCAGGAACGGCTTAGCGTAGAGTTTGGAGCTCAAATGTCACCCAGTGGTCCAATTATTAGAAGATTGCTCACCAACCTGCAGCACCAGAAAGCCGTGGGACATTGAGAGGGGCACCTGGGAGAAGGAGGCCAGGTCTTTGCCAGTGGGTGCCTGAGGGAAGTACTGGGACTCTAGTCTCTTCCCCTCTTCCTCTCTGCTTCCTGTCACCATGAGGTGAACAGCAGTGCTCCACCATTATCATAGCTCTCGATACTGCTCAAGGATGGAGATCTCTGTGGCTGTGTTCTTCGACCCCAGGACTCTGAGCCAACAAAGCCTCCTTTCTTCATAAAGTGCCCAGGCGGTCAAAAATACTTTGCTAAAGCCACCTGAGTGGGCAAAGGATTCCAAAAGAACTCAAAACGAACTCTATTATAATGAAATAATGAGCAAATATGAATACCATTCGGGCCTTTAGAGATTATGAACCAGAAGAACTGTTAAACAAGCCCACTTCTGTCTAGTGTCTGGAAATAAATATCAGTTAATGTCTTCAGTCCATCCAACCAATGCCCTATGGCCAACTCATGAGATGCCCAGGAGTGGCTGGGATGCAGAGGAGGGCGTCTTGCCTGGGAGGCAAAATGTAGGAAGCCCATAAACTAAGCTATCATGACCAATACTACTGTCCTGCAACACCCCAGACAGAAAACACATGTTAAAAACCTACCATGAACTGATCGCAATATATCATACAATGAAGTGAGCGTCATGTTTCACACTGGATCCCGAAGCAAAAACAAACAACAAACAAAACATAATAATCATAAAGATGATGATGATGGTGATTGCTTATTAATTTATAATCTTAGTATTCATCATGAATCTTTGGAATCTGATTTTTATGTTTTAAAACATATTGACAGTGTAGCCAGTGAGATGGTGTAATGCCCTTTGTTACCAAGCTTGATGAACAGAGTTCAATCCCAGGCCCGGCATGGTGGAAGAGGAGAACTGACTCCCACAGTTGTCTTCTAGTATACACCTTGCCACATGCCCACACACATATAAAAATGCAAATAAGTAAATTTAATTAAAATATATAACATTAAAATATTTTCCCCTCAAGTCATGACTTTTTGGGATACCCTTTTAAATCTTAGGTTGCCCAAGGCTCCCGGGGAAGAATTTGGACAGATCTGCATATATTCACTAGAAATTATTCCAATACACACACGCTGTACATACACATACACTCACACTTACACCCTTACGCAAAAATCGCAAGGGGAAATTAAAAGCCACTGAGAGACTGAAGCCCATTTCTTGTCCATTTGCCGAGGTTATCAAGGGCATCCTTAAAACAACTTTTCTCATCTTTCTTAAGAGTCACACTGTTCACCTTTAAATACACACCTGAGATGGGCATTTGTAACAGGGCTGTGCGCTCCGGTTGTGCTCAAATACAGAAAGGAGAAAAATCAATTTCGATCCCCAGAGGACAGAATTACTGGTGCAGAAGGTCACTAAATGTGAGCACTTGCTCAATGGGCTTGGAACAAGATCCTTGTCCGCATTGCTTCACTGCACTTCCAGAGAAGGGAGGGGGAAGGCGCAGAGACAAGCTCCCACCAGGGAAGAGAGAGAGACGTGGTTGTACCAGCCGGAGGACAATCACGCTAAACAGCCCAGGGACCGAGGCAAACACGCACAGGGGCACAGCGGAGCCACCGGTTCATGTTAACACCAAAAGCTCTGGAGAATTCGGCCAAGACCGACTCCAACCAGCTGAAAATATTACTACTCTAATTCTCTCAAGGTCATTTGTCAGAACAGGTTAGTGGTCTCCAAGGGCTTGCTACATGGATCAGATTTACCAAAGAGACATAATTCAGGCCCTCTCGTGGGAAGCTCCTGGGCCTGGCGGCCATTTTGCCTCTGTCCTTCCTTGCCAAGGACATCGGGTTCAGGCCATCTGTGGTCTACAACAGGCGCACACTGAGCCTGGGGATCGGGCCAGTAGGTACTGCGGCCCTGCCTCCCCTCTGGTCATAGATGGACGCAGGCCGTTTCTGTTGTCTTGGGTATTGTTGTATTTGATTGGAAACCACATGTATGGGAACAAAAAAACGAGGCATGTAAGACAGACAGGCCTGTTCTATAGAAGATAAGCGAGCTTCTTCCTCCCTAGAACACTCACAGAACAGGGTCTGAAGGGAAGTACCAGGATTCAGAAACCACACGGAGCTGCAGACCAGAGTAGGGATCCTGGCTCTACATTTAGGTTCCTGACTTCGGCAGCCGGAGTATAGCATTGTCTCCAAGTCGGCAGAACTGAAGCTGGCCAGTGAGCTTCTCTCTCCTCCATCCTCCTGGACCTGCCGCCCTCACTACGATATCCTAGTCAGTCCGCTGAGACTCTAAACCATACCAAGGAGAGTGACGACGCTGAAGGAAACTCAGCAAGGCTGGTCCCGTGCCTTCTCTGGAAAGGTGGCAGGAGCCTGAGGGAATGAACTCATGGGCTCTGAGCTGAGATCATCAGGGGTTCTGGGTACCTGAGTGAAAAAACAAGGTGGAATTTTGTTTGTTGTTGTTGGACACTTGGTTGGGTTTGAGGGTTTTGTTGTTTGTTTGTTTGTTTGTTTGTTTGTTTGTTTCAGCAAAGCCCAGGACTCATTTGCTGGCACTAGGAAAGAAGTGCAGGGGATAGAAGACCCGAGGCTGCATTTTGCCATCCTAAATAATAATCAGAGAGACATTCTTCACAGAGCAATGACATTGATTCAGGAGGAGAGGAACATTGCAATGGGAATACCAAAGCCACAGTAAACCGTAGGTGAAAGGGGAAACCTGAGAGCAAAAGGGGAGACATTTATATAAACTGCTTGACTACAACATTCTCCTGGCTGTGCAGACCACAGGCAGGCATTGGCATCTGCTGGCAGTGTCCTGCTTGGGCATGCCTTCTGCCAGCAGCACCTTGTCTGAACTGTTATGGTCTTAATGAGCATTAAAGGTAAGCTTCGCTGCCAAGCTCTGTGCATGTGTGTGTGGTGTGTGACACACAGGATGTTTGTAGAATGAGGGGGGATTTCCTATGTGCCTTAGGCTGGTCCAAGAGAAAGTGCTTGCTTAACTCCTCCCACTTCAGCACCTCCTGGCTCTTTGTGTGACGTTGCCTGGTCATGGTTGAGAGGCTGAATCAAGAGTTGGACTCTTATGAGTCTGGTGGCATTTAGGTTAAGTACCACTACTCAGGATAAGACAAGAGGCTTAGGAAAGCCATTCTGGGCTACAAAATTAGTTCAAAGCCAGCCCGAGCAATTTAATGATCCCATCTCAAAATTTAAAACTACAAAGAGGGCTGGTGCTATAGATCAGTGGTGGAGTGCTTACATGGCATGTGTGAGACCCTCGTATTGAATTCCTGGAAACAAAATACTCTTGAGGACTCTAGAAGAAGAGAGAGACATCTCCTTCCACCTGGAAACCCCACATGAGCATGGTGGCTTCTTGGAGAAGCAGGAACCTGGCTGGGTACCGCCATAGATTTTTAGCTCATTGGTGAGGAAAAACAAGGTATTTCTGAAAGCACCATTGGGGTGGCAGAAAGCAGTTCAGTTCCCAGAATTCTCCAGGCGTTAACTTATTACTGGGGAGCTTCTGTTGGCCAGATCAGACTCAGAAGCAGCCAGTACAGTGGCTGTCAGCCGTTGGTCGTCCAGTCAGAGACTGGGAAGTCAGAGGCAGGTCTTCAGACGCCTAGCCTAGCCAAAACACAGACATGCAGGAGCAGCCAGGGGCAGGAAAGAACCCATTAAGCTCTGAGTCGCTGTGTGGGATCCCACCTTTATTTGGGGGTGAGGGGAAAATGTAGTATTAAAGGTGATTAACCAAGGTGGTTGCTCAAATGCTCTGGCCACGGAAAGCCTGGAGAAATAAAGTCACAGTAGAGACTTGTTGGTATCTGTACGGGTTCCAAAACTATCTTAGAGGCAGAGCACTTGACCTGGTGTATATGAGACCCTCCATTCAAATGCAGACAAACCAAAAACACAAACAACAAAGCAGGAGCAGCAGCAGCAACAACAAAGACCTGTGACCGTTAGAAAGGTGAGCTGCCTGGGCTTATGCATGGAATGATATCTGCTTCCTTTCTGTGTACGTATGGACTCACGGCCTGCAGAGAGTCTGCTCCACCAGCAACCTGGGCTGCAGCTTGCTGCTCCTCACATCGGACTCCTCTGTTTCTCTATAAGGTGACCCTCTATAGAAAGGAAAAGCAGAGAAGGCCCTATCTCCATTACCCACTGCTGGTCAGCTACTAGATGCTAGAACCCTGAATCCTAGCAGCTCCAGGGACCTAGAAAGGACCAGAAGGAAGCTGCCAAGAGTGGAGCTTGCTGAAGCCATACAGAGAAGAAAATAGCTTCTCCATAGTCTGTAGTTTGATAGCAGGCCCATTCTGAAACCTCTTCCATTGGACGGCCTCCACGTACCACTCTCTGCATGCACCCCAGAGTGCTTGTCCTACGTCAAGCATCTTTCGAGCCTCTGAGAGAAGGAAACCACATGCACAAGAAAATGAAGCTGGCGATTTAGCGTGTCCCTTATACCAGCTTTTACTTAAAATTCAAGTGATGTTACCAGCACCCACCTAACAAATGAGCAGATTGAGACACCAAGAGTCCAAGCGATTTGTTTAATATGATTGAACTGGTGAGTGATGGAGCCTAGGATCCAGCGCACATCTGTCTGACTCCGGTGCAATTTCTTTTTCAGACAGTAATGTATCCTGCCCACGTTGTATTGATTTATGTGTTACCCCTGCTGGGATTGCTTGTATTTTTAAAAGAAAGAGTCTGAAGAGAGGAAGATGAAAGATGGATACAACAGATGACTTCCCGCCCTGAGTGCCTACAACCTCACTCACGACAGAATAATGGTATTTCCAGAGTTTCCGTCTTAACTTTCAACAGATTTTTTCCCCCCTTTTGCTACCCTTGATCCAGCAGCAATGGCTTCTGGGTACATATTTTGATTTTTTTTTTTTAAACAATGTCAACTTTAGGTATGAAGAAATAGAATGTATTGAGGGCATCTATACAACGGCAACTCAACATACTACTAAAGTAAGATTAAAAAATAAAACATAAAAAAAAAAAAAAAAACAAGGGCTTGGGCTGGAGAGATGGCTCAGCGGTTAAGAGTCCTGACTGCTCTTCTAGAGGTCCTGAGTTCAATTCCCAGCAACCACATGGTGCCTCACAACCATCTGTAATGGGATCTGATGCTGTCTTCTGGTGTGTGTCTGAAGACAGCTGCAGTGTACTCATAGAAATTAAAAATTAATTAATTAATTAATTAATTAATTAAAAAGCCAAGGGCTCAAGAGATGTATCAGTGGTTAAGAATGCTTGCTGCCCTTCCAGAGAATATTAGTTCTTGTTTCTAAACCCCACTTCCGGTGGCTCACAATTTCCTGTAATTCCAACACCAAGGGACCCAATGTCCTCTTCTGGCCTCCACAGACACCTAACGTACAATACGCACAGACACACATAAAGATACATCTTTTAAAAGGATATATAAATCTTCATCTGTGTAGAGACATCTGTGTACCCCGTATCTCCCATGCCACAGGAGCATGGTGAAGCCTGTCCCCACCATGGGCCACCATGTTCCAGTGCATTCTGCCCACCTGTCCTTGCCATCAGCTGGAGCATCCCAGGACTGAAGCAGTCATCCATTTAAAACCATATCCAGGCCCTGTCCCTCAGGAAGCTTTCCCCTGGTTATTGGATAGCAGGATATGTTTTCAAATGCATGATGTTTTAACCACCCTGGATTCGAAGACCTCCTCATTTAAGTCATTAAGCTCTTTTCTGCAACTTCCAGAACAAAAGGCCACACCATGGTCAGCCTAAAACAACAACAACAACAACAAAAAGATACTCAGATCTGGGAGCCAGAAGTCTGGTACAATGGAGCCATGCTCCCCCTGAAGTCACTTAGGCAGGACCACCTCTAGGCTCCTCTCCCTGCTTCTGGTGTTGCCAGCAATCCTTGACATTCACGGGCTTCGTGGATGCATCACGGGCAGTGTTACCTCTGACCTCACTGGGCCTTTCTAATTTTTTTTACTTTTTTTTTTCAGAGCTGAGGACCGAACCCAGGGCCTTGCGCTTGGTAGGCAAGCGCTCTACCACTGAGCTAAATCCCCAACCCCGGGCCTTTCTTTTTCCTGTGTGACTACCTGTGCCTATGCCCAAATTCCCCCTCTTTTATATGGACATCGACCTAAGCACTAGCATCTCACGGACATTACATTTTCAAAGACCTTACCAACAGAGTAGGTTGTGTGAATAGGTACCAGAGGGGAAGACTTCAGTAGACCCTCTTTGGAGGACATAGTTTGATGCACCTATATTCAAGATGGAATACTATGTTCCACCTAGCAGTTCTGGACATGTATGCGGAAATCAAAGCCAACTCTTGTATGTTTCCCTGAATTTGAACATTCTCTCCTGGGATGGGAAGGGAGTGGGGGAGCTCATAAGACTCAGAGAGCAAATTGACAAGATTATAAAAGCTCATAAAAATCACAAAAAATTCACAAGCCCCTCCCGCAAGATTATAGCAGCAAGAAACAGTGGCTGGGAGAAAGGTCTCTGCAGTGAGGCTAACTGCAAATTGTGAGTCGTCACCCACAATGCAGTGGGCTTCTCTGTAATGGAGTTGCCTGTGATTCAGCCACAAGTTATTATCAATAACCAAAGCCAACTCATTGCGTGGACAAGCTAGACTTGTGCGGGGTCACGTCTTTGGTCTGTGACGGATGCCTGTCTAGAGAACTAGTCACGTCTTCCTAGGAAATGCCACATGAGAGTCACTATTTGCAAAAAGCAGTTCGTAGTGACTTACCTTGGTATGTGGTGACGAAGCCTCTGAAGAGACCATATCACCATCCAAGTCCGGTGCAGCTGGCCCACTCACTTACACATAACCTGGCTCCCGCTGGGAAGTCACCAGACCACTTCCTTATCCCAGGGAAGACTGTACACCTGACCACAGCCTTGGGCTCACAGGGAAATGTCCCCACTTCTGAGTCTGCAATCCACAGGCATGCAGCATGGCCTATTTCCAACTTCGCTCCATGCGGACACTCCTGGTCCCACCACCCCCTGCCAATTGGAAACAGTGACACACAGTCATCTCTCGGGGCCGTTGGGCAATTTAATTAATGTTTATAAAGCACTCTGAGGTCTTCAGATAAAAACTGCTGTGTAAGAGCAAAATTATTGTTAGTTCTCAGCCTCCTTGTCCCCTGACTTCTGACATGGGTCTTTGTTGTTCCTGAATGGGAGTCGTTGACAGGCTGTCCAGCTGGCTTTGTGGGGGGAGACTTGGGCAAATACATACACATTTACAGATTGTTTTTCTTCCCCCTTTGAAAAAAGCATTCCAAGCCTGTGGGGCGTCTCAAAGCTTTTCGGTGTCTGAATTTTTCCCTACTTGCCTCTGGTAAGTGCTGTAATCTGTGAGAGTAGATTGTAAACAGGCCACTTTGGCAAAGCATCAGGGGAAAGATGGTCAATTGGAAGAAATAGTGCCTCTTATAATGAAGCAAAAACAGTATCCCTTACACATGCGACATCTAAATGAACCTCTAAGTGGGGTCCAGTTCCTCTGCCCAGAGGGGAATACCGTACGTGTTTATGCATTGAAAGGAAACGAGAGTAGAAGCCTTAGTGCCCGAGCTCCAACTCCTTCCCTCACCCTAACTTCTCAGAAACCATGGAAACAGATACACCCAGCTTCAATGATGCTCTCCTGACAGTCCTTTGTGACTTCACTGTATGCTGCCCGGAATCCCCTGAGTTAAATAAAGAAGTGGAAAGGAGAAGAGAGACATTCAAGGGAAATACCTTGGCTCTGAAGGACAGAGGGGCCTGTGTGGGATGTGTGAAGGTCCACAGCGATGAGCAGTGCTCTGTAGCTCTGTTTTCCTTTCTCCCTTGCACATTTATACCCATCCCCCAGACGTACCCATCACACAGCCCAAAGGGTGCCCCTTGATTTATCATCATAGTATGTTGGTGTGTTTACTCAGATTTAGCTACTTTTAAATTTTTAAGGAGTAATTGCATAACTCAAAATCAGTAGAGCAGAGAACCAAGGAAAGACTCTGTTGCCTGTTATACAGTTGAAAACGCACAAATGTGAACCGATGATCGAGAACTCAGAGGATTCATGCTGTGCTCTGGAAGGCAGCTGGTCAAGTACAATAGACACCATGTTACATAAGGAGAACAGACATCAGGGATATTCTTCAAGGTCAGAGAAGACCAAAGCCAGCTTGGAGCATATCATTAATGGCAGACTTGGCTTGTTAGCTCCAGGAGCAGCTGGGAAACATGGAGACATCTTCTGTGCCCTTAGATGGTTCAGCTCTGCCTGCTCTGTGGAGGTAAGGTGAAACACGTCAACTGCTTTCGATGTCTGATATATTTTAAAAGGGAAAGGAGGCTTTGGCTTAAAGGCACAGAGACAGACGACCAGAGACAGACAGACACAACACATGCAGGCGCAACGCCTAGATATCATGCTGACACTCAAAACCTAGGTCAGTGAGATGCCTCAGTGGAAAAAGGCACTTGCCACCAAGACTTACAACATAAGTTCAGTCCCCAGGATCCATATGGTGGAGGGAGAAAACGAACTCCTGAGACTGACCTCTGACTTCCACATGCATGCCAATGCATGTTCATGAAAACAAACATAATATATACATACATACATACATACATACATACATACATACATACATACATACATACCTGAAGACTGAGAATTGAAGACCACTTCAATGTGGGCAAGCCAACTGGTCCCCATATCTCCTATCTTTCTCACGTAGTCTGTGCTGCTCTGGGCCTCTAGCCTGCCATGTAGTTTTGATGCCACACACCTCCTCCAGCTCTTTGGTTTGGTCCTTCACCTTGTCTCTCTGGCTAACATCCCCAGATGATATGGAGTCAACTGTGGCTCCACGATGCTGGACCCATCAATACTGCGCCTTGGCTCTAACTATCTGAGGTAATGTGTTTACCACTCACCTCTGCCTGCTCCCCACTCCATCTGGGATGAGGGGACCCTTCACCTCCACCCTCAGCTCAAGCCTACTTTCTTGAAGACATGTGTCTTTGTGTTTTTCCCCCGTCCTTCCTCATCATTATTCAAAATCTTGCTCAGCTTTGATGCCCCAGTTTAAATGGCGTTAGTCTTCTGAGTAGCCTTCTGAGATGGTTGGTCTCCATTGCTTCTGGGGCTAGATTTGGAATCACTTAGGCTTTTCTTATTTCCTCTGCATGGCTCTGCTAAGGAAGTTTAACTGAGGAGAAGGAAAGACCCTCCTTGAAGATAGGCAGCACCATCCCACGGACTGGGGTTCTTATCTGAACACAAAAGGAAAAGGAAAGCCAGCCTGTATGTGTGTGCACTACACACATGCAGTGCCCATGGGGGACAGAAGAGGGCAACTGGTTCCCTGGAAACAGAAGTTGGGTCTGGGAGCAGAACCTGGGTCCTCTGCAATGACAGCAAGTGGCCTTAACCACTGAATCATTTCTCCATCCCTTCTTGTGTGCTATTTTTTTTTACAAAGAAACACAATTATTAATTACCTAATCAACACAGCCAAACAAAGCTGCCAAGGAGGGAACTGCTCAGGGCCCTGAGACGACAGACTGTGCTATGGAGTAAATATGGCCTCACTCTGCAACCTGTGTGATGAGACCTGCTAAATATTACCAGGAATACAGAAAACTGCAGACTGCCTCTTAGAATATGCAGCTGATATGTGTGTCTGTATTCATGTCCTGGGATGTCCCATAGCAAAATCGGAATACCTGTAGATCTAATCCCATGGAAAAGGGAAAGCGTGAAAACACAGCTATCTCCTGTGGTGAAGACAATAAATTCAGTCTATGGTCCCTTGAAATAGTAGATAGGATGCTATTGGGGCATTAGAAGTCAATAAATTCTCCTTAATATCTCTCTGTCTCTGTCTCTGTCTCTGTCTCTGTGTGTGTGTGTCTGTCTGTCTGTCTCTCTCCCTCTCTGTATCTGTCTCTCTCTCTGTCTCTCTTTCTCATACACACACACACACACACACACACACACACACACACACACACACACACCCCACATACAGACACACAGAAACATTTTTAAACACTAAATAGTAGACTTGAAACATGGGGCCAACCTGCTATTAAGTTTTAGTTGTATCTAATAAAGTCTATCTAAAGTGACAAGAGCAGCGCCCTCCCTGGTCTCTCTCACAGTATAGCTCTCACGCCTATGGAGTGTTTGTTTTACTGTGTATTCTCCGAAGGCAACATGCAACACCCATGGAGTTGATTTATTCCTTTGAGTAAAGCAAGCTTGCCAAAAACAGGTGAGCCCTGGCGTCTCTTCTGTTCTCTTTTCCTTCTTTCTTGGTCTCCTGTCCTCTGAACACTGCTAGACACCTAGCCCCTCTATGGACACTCAATCTTCTGAATGCTATCTATTAAAGCAATAAGTGTCCTTACTCTAAATCTCCTGACTGAGGTGTCACCACCTCAGATGGATCAGACATCTGAGTTCCTCAAAACGGGACTAAACTGTCCTGGCGCATTCATTTGTAGAGCATTTGACAATGGGTTGAATCCGTTCAAAATGATTCTGCAGCTTTTATAGACACTGGTATATTCATCTTCACAAAGAGTGCCTCACCCACGAGGCTTTTACAGCCACCACAGATACTTGTATAGATCTTCCATAACAGCTTAGAGGTTAGGGGTCTATTTGAAAACCTCCAGTAAAACCCCATGAATCCCAAGGTCAGGGGCCCCAACCTCATACGTCGTTTAGAAGCAGAATCTTTCTTTTGGTCCCTCCCTGTCTGATCACCTAGGTGGACAAGTTGGCCATTACTAGTTGGTAGGGACACAGCTCCAGGAAGGAGTGCCATGTCACAGAGGTCTGCCAGCCATGTGTTCCTGCTCCCTACCCCCAATCCCAGCCCCAGACTCAGGGAAGCAGCCAGTCATTTACCACTACCATTTCTGCATTCTCACTCTCCACTCAGCACCCAAGCGCTCAATCTAAAGTCCAAATCATTTTAAAGATAGAAAAGAAGAACACCCCTCTTCACATGCATACTTTTAATAGCATGAAAGTAGTGACTGAGAGGCAAGCACATGGTATCCGCTCAGCATCCCGTTCACTCTCATAGTGTGGGTGACAGACACACCATCAGTAGGACAAAATCTCTTTGGGAAGCAAATGAGGAAGGGGTCCAGTTCATTAAAGAAATGCAACAATGTCACATCAGTGCAGCAACTGAGAATCTCCTCTTGTCATGGCACAATAGCTCCCATAGGTCCATATCTTCAAGAACTTGTGATTAGTCCTTCAAGAGCAAAACACTGCGCCAGTCTCCACGTTTCTCGGGAGTTCACACAGAAGACCATGGGAATGTCCATTTCGTGGCCTCCTTTGTTTGTTTGGAATGACAGGAAAGCTGAGCTATGACACGCATTTGCTCAGCTCCAGAACTCTAGAATATCAACAAAGGAACAGCCCAGTAGAATTGCCACTATATCCATTACGTTCAGCTATCCCCAAGCATCTTCACATCCAGTTTAGTCAACCCGGACTGGTTACAAGCCAGAGAGTGGAAATCACAAGTGACCCACCCAGGATCACACAGACAGTCCTGTGACCAGATTTTCGGTTGCTCAGTCCATGGCCTGCCCTTCCCAGCAGAGCACTGTACAGTGCTTCAAGCTTGCTATCCCTATTCTGAGGAACACTCTCCATATTCACTCAGGCTGCTTGTCAGCTAGACTAGACATTCATATTTTTTTTTAAAAAGAAAAGAAACACATTTCTTTGAAAAACATGAAAATTCTTCTTTGACAAGTACATGAAGATTAAAAAAATAAATGTGGCATTCCTCTGTACTGCCGCTTTATAAATGCCTTTTCCAGATGAAAAGGCCCTGCTGAGGAACAGTTCACTGACCTCTCATTTCTATGTACACATAATACTCCTTACTAATAGCTGGACCTTCTCACTGGGAAATTATTTGCTAAATATTTCCCACTGGCTCACAACTTGGCCTGTCAATTTCTGCCAGATGTGAGACATCTGGACTGGTGCAACGAAACAGGACAAACTCAAAGAGATGCCTCCCAGATGTAGAAGAGGACAGCTGTCCTCAGGAGTCTGTCATAGGGCCAGCTCGGAGTGTTCAAATTTCCCATGACCCTGCTCCACCATCATCTCACCATAGCTTTTATATGACTGAAAAGTATTCACGAGGTTGACCAGATAGCCGCATGAAACATGAAGCTGACAGCCACAGAGAAGCAGCGATGTTCCATGCTTCGTGATCATATGATAGTGCTCAAGACCCTGTGGCAGGGAGTAGTGTGGAACCCACTGTCAGGTGAAGGACTTCAAAGAAAGGTTGCCATCTGAGGGTGGGACTCATTCTTCTCTTGTCCAGGTGGTAGTCAGGCACATTGATCTGATGTGCCCTTGGCGTCGTAAAAACCAGTGGAGACCTTACTCATACTGTTTCTGTCTTGGGAAGGGTCACTGGCCCCAAATGTTTGCTTGGGGAGGTGATTGGAAGAAAAGCTTGTTCTGTACCAGGTTTAGAAATATCTGGAAAAATACTCTGTAGTCGTGCAAACTTCTGTAAAAGGGGAAAAGAAAAGATGTTGAGGAACTTTAGTCATTGGGAAAACTTGGCTGTTGTCACCCCTCCCCTGAGATCTGGTTGGACACTTCACTGTGGAAGTTCTTGCTACACTCACCACCCCTCATTCTTTATAAGCTAAATGTACCACTTCCCTGATGTTTCCAAATCTCATAATGACACTCATTGATTCCTGACTTCAGTGATCTCTAGCTCCTACTGTCACAGAACAGTGTGGAAAGCCACTCTCTATGGAAGCAGACATCTGCCAATAGGAAACTAAAGGCAGCCATCTTAAATGTACTATCTGACTATCCTAGTTACCTTCAATTTTTTTAACGATTTATTTATTTATTATGTACACAGTGTTCGGCCAGCATATATGCCTACATGCCAGAAGAAGGTACCAGATCTTCTTATAGATAGTTGTGAGCCACCATGTGGTTGCTAGGAACTGAACCCAGGACCTCTGGAAGAGCAGTCAGTGCTGTCAATCTCTGAGCCATCTCAACCCCCTCCCCCACCCTCCAGTTACCTTCTTATGAACAAAAATCTCTACCAACCAAATAGCAAGGTTTAGGAGGTCAGGCACATAAATAATTATTTCTATCCCATGCAGCAGTTGGTAGAATGCTTCATACACAGCAGGTACTCTTGGAAGCCTTTGGTTTTTTTTTTATATATTTGTTTTTATTTTAGAACTATTTTAAATACAGCCTCGACTTTATCTAAAGCACGCTTATGAAGGCTGTATATTTAATGAACCACCAAAAATAAGAGTTTTTATTAAGAATCCTTCGGATTAATTGATGCAATCATTCTTTGAGAAATTGATAACATCCAAAAATAAAAAAATAAAAACCCTCAGTCTATTATTCAACAATTCATTTCGAAGTCATGAGGTCATGAGTATTGTAAAAATACTCTTTTACACCCTTGCCTGATTTAACACCAGTATTTCACTTTGTTCTGATTACTTTTTTAAATAAACTGGTGAGTTAAATTTGTATTCACATATAATCATTTTATATAGTCACGGGGGACCACGTCACAGCAATAGGTGTTTTGACCAGACACTTACACATGTGAAAATGATGAGTGTCAGGTAGAAAACGACCAGAGAGAAGAGCAACACAGCTTCTGCCCTGTACTTCCTGAAGGTTGACTCTGTAGCTTCCTTGGGACATCCTTAAAAAAGAAAAAAAAGGAACCTATGAGTACATTCAAAGACATTTCTACCCTGCTCCATTCCTGTTTCCCCTGGTCCTAATGTGACCATCCCTACTCTCAAATATGTCAGCCAGTGAAGACCAGTCGGGGTGGCAGTGACAGCGATCTTGAGAGCTTGCTGTCATATTGCTCTGACCATCTGCCGGGGGGTGGGTGGGATGTTTGCTGAGCTTCCGGGACTGTCAACTACTTTATTTCCTGTGACAAGTTGAACTCTTAGGTGAATGACCTCAGATTAAGGCACTCTAACTAGACAATGAATCTGGGGATCTGCCTGTTCGTGTCCAAGAAATCCAACTGGAGTTTTGTTCTATTTGTCTTCCTGAGACAAGGTATCATGTAGCCCAGGTTGGCTGTAAACTCACCATGTTAATAAAGATGACTTTGAACTTCTCGACCCTCCTACCTCTACCTTCTAAGCACTTAGATTATAGGCATGGGCTACCATCCCTGGCTATTACTGGCACTTCAAACCGAACCCAGAGGTTGCCACATACTAGGTGAGCATTCTAACCATCGCCAGCCAGTCAACTGCAGTTCTTAGAGAAGGCCAGCAGCGTAGGCTGCGTGTACCAGCTCCCTTGGGACTTTTGAGGCTGTGGCTGTGGCACTAGAGAAGGGCAGAAGGGAGGCCCCAGCCAGGAACAGCCCGTGAGGAAAGGCCTTGTCCCGTCCAGGCACTAGCTGATGTTTGGCTCGTGCTGCTGTGAGGTTGCCAATGGGCTTGGCTCACAGCCTGGCCAGGGCCAGGCAGCAGGCAGATGATTCCAAGAAATTGTTCCCTTGAGTCTTATGGATTTGAGATTGGATTCAAAACTGTAATGCAGCAGGTCTAGGAATAGATTCTCACCAGGGTCTATGACTCAATGGAAAAAAAATGAAGAGATAATATCTTAGCGATCGCTAACACTGACTGAGCATTCTGTCTACCTCACTCACTGTACTTAATATCCCAATGCGATATCTCATTAAGTTTAGCCACAAACCTAGAATGCAAATGTCACTGCCCCCATTTGAGAGATGAGGCCTATATTAAAACAGCTACATAACCAGCTACACATTAGTGAGTGTCAGTTACCATTTGAGCCAGCTCTAAACAATGCTTTGCAGCCTGACCCTCAACTTGGAGGCAATAATGTGTTGGAAGAGAGAGATGGAGGTAATCAGCTACGCTCTGTTCATTTCCGCATTGTCCCTTATAACTCTCTCTTGGTCAGCTATTGCTATTCCTTAGCCATTTGGGTTGAGGGTCTACTGTGCACTGGAGAAAGCACTGAGACTTGCTGGTTCCCTGTGGAGGATAGGTATTCAGCTAATCCATACATTGCATGCCAAGTGTATGTGTCAGAAAGACCAGCAAACCAGCCAGGACAGGGGGCTGGAGGTTGGAAATGGTATAAGGTGTGTGTGTGTGTGTGTGTATGTGTGTGTGTGTGTGTGTGTGTGTGTGTGTGTGTGTGTGTGTGTGTGTGTGTGTGTGTGCGTGCAGCAGCAGTGAGAAAAGTGCAAACACTGGCTGGCCCTTTAAAAAGCTGAAGATTATTATCTTAGTACTAATAGCTTTCAGATACGTGGCATGAGGAGAGTGTAGCTGTTGTGCAAAGCCAGGGCCTTATGGACAATATGTTGATCATTTCTGGTCTCGGTCCCTAGCAAATGCTGGGCAGAGGTCGATACATAGATTAAGCCACAGAAAGAAAAAGTTACGACGTTCCTCAGAGGAATTATCTTCCAGCCACAGATGTTATCCTAAGCTGCAGGGTCTGATTCTGGAAGAAGAGAGACTTTGGGGTCTGCAGAAAGCGCACCCTGGCCTGTGAGAAGAAAAGACGGGAGGTGAGCTCACCTGTCACCTTCAGAACCACTGTGCCACTGAAGTTACGTTGCCCGCCAAGCTCCTGCAAGGCACACCTGTAGGTGCCAGCGCTGCAGAGCGTAGTGTTTTCGATTGTCAAGGAATAAGGCCTTTTCCTGGGGACCTCGGCGGAGCTGTTTTGCTGGCTCTCAGGGAGCTCCAGCCTCTCGTTGCCACTCTCTGAGACCTGTGAAGAGGCAGCCAAGAGTCACTTACTGACAGACTGGCATGAGAGTCTTAACAACTTGTTTTCACAAAAACCATCAAAAAATGCACGTTTTAAAGCAAGCTAGGGTGCTTTTTCCATCCCCCACCCCTCACCTCCCTATATGTGAATCCCAGGGGAGAAGAAGAGAATCTACAAAAACTCTAAGGCTGTGTTTGCTTTGAAACAAGATGAGACTGCACGTCATGATTATAGCACCGGGAACCAACATAACCTCCACCCTGCAGGGGTGAGAGAGTCACTGGCTGGGAGAGGGTAGGGTAGTTGGGGAGGGGACAGGCACCATCACTCTGAGTTGGATTTCTCTCTCTTTTAAATGTCCTTTTGGGTTTTTTTTTTCTTCAGATGCTAAGTCACCCACTAGCTGGTTCTTAATTTTGGATGCCAGCCTTTTTCTTGGAAAACTTCCTAAATCTATTTTAAAAAAAGCAAAACAAAAATAAAAACAAAACTACTGCCAGACAACTCAAACCCCCTTGAACCCAAGGTACAGATGAGCGACGGCCCATGTTAGGGAGGTACCTTCCATATTCAAGTTCACGGATGACTAGACACTAAGGATACTTTATCTCTCTTCTAAGAGAGGCAGGAAGATTCAGAGCCCAGTGGCATGAGGAGGTTACAGAGTCAAAGCGAAGCATCCCATGGATCCTATGGATATCAACAGGACACTCTGACCGGCTAGATGCCCGAGCTAATCAAGCAATCTCATTGGCTCTCTCCCTGAGCTCTTGGAGATGGAGTTGTGGGGTGTTTTCAGCATCACCTTCTCAAAGATGTGACATCCGTGACCACAGTCAACATCCACTCTCTTTCCCATCCATGCCATAGTGTATACGTGTTTTCACATACATACATGTATATATGTTCATGTGTGTGCAGGCACATTTGTATGTGAAACCTGGGAACAACCTCAGATGCATTTCTCAGGTGAGATCTACTTTGGGTTTTAGTGACAGAGTCTCTCTCTCTCTCTCTCTCTCTCTCTCTCTCTCTCTCTCTCTCTCTCTCTCTCTCTCTCTCTCTCTCTCTCCTGAACCTTTCCATGTACACTAGATGGGGTCCAGTGAGCCCCAGACCTGACTGCCACACAGAAGCAAAGACCATGTACGGTGTGAATTCTTTTATGAATTGGACTCAGGTCCTCACACTTGCCAGACCTGATCGTGTTTTAATCTGCACTCAGTAGGAGGCACCTACACCTAGATGGCTTCAGGCACATCCAGCCTTTGACCCTACAGCATACTCTTGTCATTTACAAGATTCACATTCAAGAAATGTGCGATTAGCAAACAAAAAAATTAAATCACCACTAACAACAACAACAATAACCAAATCACTATCTCCACCAATAGAAGAAAAAAAACACCAAAAATGTCTCACAATATTTTAGATAAATTTACAACTTTGTGTTTGGGTTCCATTTATAGCTCTTCAGAGCCACATGTGCCCTTCAGGCAACAGGTTGGACACACTTTAATTTCAAAGCTTCTAAAATAGATTTCCATTAACAGTAAAGCCCTCAGTGCTGGCAGGCAATCAGCCTTCCCTAAACAGCCTGGAACTGCCCTCTGCTGCTTGGCTGGGGACCAGTAGGGGACCTTGGGCAAATGGCATCCCTCACCCAGCCTTATTAGCATAACAGAACCCAAGGGACATTGTAGGGAAAGGGACAGACCGCCAGACTTCTCTGTGTCCTGGTGAACAGTGAGTGGGGAACATGCTGCAGTCCTTCAATGTTTAGAGGGGGGACTCTGGCAGAGAACTGGATAACCAAGGGGTTGGGGGTGACTGGGGAAAATGCACAGGCCTATGTGTGTGAGCACAAGCATCAATGCAGACACTCCGGGTCCGTTCTATTTAACATAGAAAGCAAAAGCTGCACAAAAAGGTCACCCAGTTTTAATCAGAGCGCTCAGCCTGCTGACAGTGCTGTACAGTGGGCTGCAGAGACATCTGCTGGCAGATTTATGCTCACTCCCAGAGCCGGGCTGAAAAGAATGGCCCCTCTCCCGCAGTCTCTGAACATGAATCCCATTTCTCGACAGTCCTCCCCACTTTTAAAGGGTCCTTACTAAATAATCAAGAGTCTCCAGAAAGAAGCTAAAAGACTGGGGCTTTTGGAGTTGCAAAAATACAGCAGCATTGAGGTTGAGGACTTGGTTCCGTCAGCAAAGTCCTTGTGGTACAAGCATGAGGACCTGAGCTCAATCCTTAGCACGGACGAATGAAAAAAAATCGCATGAGGTGGTGGCGCATGCCCGTGAACCCCCACTGGACCAGAAGAGTCAGGAGGATCCCTAAAGCTTGAATGTCAGTCAGCTGAGTTAAAGTAGGAGCTCCAGGCTCAATGAAAGGCACCGTCTCAAAAGATAAGGGGGGGAGGGGGTGATCGAGTGACACCCAACAATGACTTCTGGCTTCCCCACTCATGTGCACACATGCACACACGTACACACATGCACACATGTACACACATGCATACAGCTACACACATGCACATATGCACACACCTACATACATGTACACATACACACATGCACATGTGTACACACATACACAGGATCGATGAAAGGACTAAAGAGTCTTCAGAGAAACGGAGAGCATCCAACTAATTCTAGAACAGATAGAGCTGGCTCCTCGTGGCTTACAACTTCCCCCAACCCTAACTGTCCAACAGAGCTGCCACATAAGGCCAGTTTGAGCTGATTAGCCTGCCCGAGTCTCTGCATAGCTATGACCAATGCTCCATCCATCTCTTATATTTTTCTAAATCATTCTTTAGTGGCAAATATGACCGACTGCAGTAGGCATTTAGAGATGCCCTGTTGGGGTTGGGGATTTAGCTCAGTGGTAGAGCGCTTGCCTAGGAAGCGCAAGGCCTTGGGTTCAGGTCCCCAGCTCCGGAAAAAAAAAAAAAAAAAAAAAAGATTAGAGATGCCCTGCCCTGCTTTCCTCCTGGGGAGATTCTCGTCTATCAAAAGGGCTCCCAATCGGTTCAGAAGAGCCCATGAGAAAGTCAAGATCAAAACCTACAGCTCCCTGGAGTCAGTATAGGTGATGATGCTGGGTTTTTTGTTTGTTTTTGTTTGTTTGTTTTTCCATAATGCTAACTGTTGGGACTTGAGAGGCAGGTTGACGCTGGAAAGCAGTACTGACTGACAGTGGCCTTCTATCTGCAGAGGGGTTCCTTCCAAAACAAGGCAGCCCCAAGAACAGGGAGTACACTTTGTGGTCAGATTTCTATGGGCTTCTAGAACAATTCTAGCGAGTCCATTCCAGTTGTTTATGAGTGACAATACGAAGACCAAATGAGACAGTAAGGACAGAAGGAAGAAATGAAGGGAGATACAGAACAAGATTGTCGCCACGTTCTCCTGCCAAATTCTGCCTTGCTGAATTTGCCTGCCAAATACCTCAGCTCTCACGGGTCTCCTCCAAAGACCCTTTCTCCTCGGTGCCACCGAGGACCAGTGCCAGAGAGCTAGCAGAACCAAAGAACTCTTGCCAAGGGAGTGCCAGCACTCTGCTGGATGACTAACTACGATGGTGTCCCGAGGGATTCGAGCCCCTCGGTGAGCATCTGAAATCATAAGCAGAACTGAGCTCGTCCTTGGAAAGACGCAATGCTATTCTCCAGGCCACGCCCACTCAGAATAGTTTAGTTCTAGACCAGGCATAGGTTTTCTGCACACATTTTCCACACCCAAAATTAATACCTTTTCTATCTCACTGAAGCGTTTGAGACACATTGTGACCACGGCTTTTAGAGTTTGAAGTTGTGTGATGGGCCCATTATTAAGCAAACTATGGGAGACTTGAACACAAGCTACCTGATCCTAAGTGTATATGACAACCACAAAGATGACTTAGTAATTTACAAGAAGCTAGCGCATCCTGTGTGGATAGGCTGAACAGAAGGGTAACTCATACCCCTGACAAGACAAGCTGTGAAGTTTCTATCACGCTTCTCAGAAGAGCAAACAATATAAAACTTGGAAGTTGCTCATTTCTGGAAGTTTTCATTTAAGACTTTTGGACTACGATTGGCCACAGGTCATTGAATTGGAAATAGGTGAAGTCGTGGCTAAGAGAGGTCACCCTAGAACACAGCGGACAAGCTGTACAATCTGCCTGGAAACACCTCACAGCCCGCTCCTGGTTTTGTATTCAAGGTCTATGCAATGTCAGTTGCCCTTGCTGTTGTCCTTTTCAGACATAACTTTCCAAAATGGGGGAAAAGGTAATCACGAGATTCCACCTGAGAAATACAGGCTCTCCCCACTAACGTAAGAGTAGCAACTATGTTTACAGCTCTGTTACATCCTCAAAACCAGAGTAAAGCACTCTGGGTACAAGGAAACTCCTTATGCAAAACTTCAAATACTCTCAAAAGACCCATGGCTAGGCACATGTCATCCCGCCATGTCAAATGAACCAGCTGTGACTGAAGGAGCACCAGGGACTGCTTTGGATGTTCCAGAGAGCACAGAAAGGTAGGACAGCAGCTGGACCAGCCAGTCCCCTCATTGCTTTGAGTTCGTATGAGCATTAGGAGCTGGCTCAAAACCAACCACTGGCAAGAGCAGCGTTTTGAACATTCCAAGTCTAAAAGTGTTTCATTGCTTCTCTGCAAAAGCATTTTAGGAAATAGTGATTTATAACAAAGGAACCCCCCCATTCATTCACAGCCGAGCATAATTGACGGGAACTGTTTAATGCACATTCCATGATGCTAATATTGCCATGCAGAATGGGAAAGCAAAACATAATTTGGGCAAATTAATTTCTCAAATCACTCGTTCCGATGCTGTTTTAAATGCCCACACTCTGTGGATTAACTTTTATGCTGACAACTGAACTTTTTTTTTTTTTGAATTAGGGAAAAAAAATGAGATATCCTGTTTTCAGAAAACCTAAGGACTTTGATTTGTCTCAAAGCCTCCAATTTGAATAAATGACTTAAATATCATATTCTTTCTCTGAGACAGAGTCTTGACCTTAAGGAAACCACAAGACCTAAATTAAACTGATCTTTCTCTTTAATTCTCTGAACATGACATCAAACAAACAAGTACTAATTTTAAGAGCATGTGAATTAAACAGATTTCTTAATGATGGATGGATTTGAATAAGTACAAACTAAATAAATAATGTGGGCATGAAGCCCATATTTCAACTAAGAACTATTGTGGCAATTTTTTAAGAAATACAAATTTATGTAATTTATTCAAATATATCTATTCAAATATATGCCAACTAATGAGGCCCAGTAGGACAGCCTGCGATCCCAGCTAATCAGA
The DNA here is from genome assembly GCF_011064425.1 of Rattus rattus. Taxonomy (NCBI): domain Eukaryota; kingdom Metazoa; phylum Chordata; class Mammalia; order Rodentia; family Muridae; genus Rattus; species Rattus rattus. Next base: position 62,807,598 of record NC_046167.1, on the reverse strand, counting down.
AGACTGAGACAAGAGGCTTGCCGGGTCAAGGCCAGCTTAGCCAGCTGAGACAGAACTTGCAGACAGTGCACAAAGGGCTTGTGCAAGCCGGAGGCTGTGAGCTCGGATCCCTGTCCCCCACGTAAAAGCATAGGCACAGCCCCAGTACCAAGAACAAGAGGCAAGTGATACCCAGGGACTTACTGGCCAACAGGTCTAACTAAAGTGATGAGCTCCAGAGTCAATGATGAGACCTTGTCACAAGAAAAGCTGGGGAGTGACCAAGGAAGGTGGAAGGTATCCTAACCTCAGCCACGAGCGCCCACAAGCATAGGCACAGATGAGGGTGCACACAGATAGGCAAGCATGCATTCACATGTGTATGCACCGTGTGAACTTCCTAGAAATGACCAAATTCAACTGCCAAGGCAACATGTCTATTCCTATAGCGAACAGGTTTTGATCACAAACTCGAGGTCTTAGAACCTCAGATAGCACATCTGCCTTCGACTCTCGGTAAAGGAAAAGTTCCTTTTGAAAGGGGGAAAAGAAAAAAAACCCACACAGAACGTAAGCATTTCACCTGCCAGTTGGATAAACCGTATGTGAAGAGGAGACTTCAAGGGCCTGAAGATGTCATTGCAGTGGGCTGACGTGGCCAACGCCTACTGGGACGGCTCTGTGTTAATTGCATTCCTTGTGCACTAACAGTCATGTACTTTGGTTTCGAACTCAATTAAAGTGCTAATATAATCCCCATTCATCATAAAAACAGCTCTTTATGATGTGCAAAATAGTTTGGCTCGGAGGTTGATGTCATAATGAGTATAAAATGTATGAGCATTAATGTCGGGGTTATTTTTTTTTCCTGAGTGTAGTTTTATTAGAAAAATGATTTTCTACTTTGAAATGTGCTAGGTCCAACAGACAGAGTCAGATTTATGGCTCTTACCAAGAGTTGTGAGTATGGCGGAGGCAGCCTAATTAAGAGAATTGGCTTTGGAGTGAGGTGGAGTGGGGGCCATTCCTAGCCCAGTCCTACCACCATTCCTTCTGTCCTTGGCCGACTGGCTGAGCAGCCCGGGATTAGTTTGTACCCGTGGGACCCAGGAATGACCACATCTTACAGAAGTAGAGTTAAGGTGTATCTGATATTGCATATACCCCAAGTACGGTACCAATCAGAGGGAAAGCCCTAAGACATCATCATCATCATCATCATCATCGTCATCGTCGTCGTCGTCGTCGTCGTCGTCGTCATCGTCATCGTCATCGTCATCGTCATCGTCATTGTTGTTGTTGTTATTAAATGCATAGCCAAGGTTTCATTCAGCATCCTAAACAGTTCGTTGCACACAGGGAGGTTTCAGAATGTGCATTCTGAATAAATGAATGAATTTGAGACATAATGGGAACATGACAGGCACCTTGGCTTCCAAATCAGAAAGCCTGAAGCCAAACCTGAGCTTCCACATTAGCTAACCGGGTCATTTTCAGTCATGCACTTCATCTCCGTGCTTCAAGCCCTCGTCTGGGAGGAATGTATCGTAGAAGTCAAATGAGAGAGTCAGAAGAAGAAGCTGTTGCTATAGCTGATTGCTTACCATTCCCTCTATAGATGATTCTTCCCCCTCATCCTTCTCGGCTTCTCTCTGGTAAAATTACCCTGGAAGTCTCAATTCATTGATCTAGAGAGAAATCTCGTGTGTGTGTGTGTGTGTGTGTGTGTGTGTGTGTGTGTGTGTTCATGTGGGTGCATGTGCATGTGTGTGTGTATGTTTATAAGAGTACATGTATGTGTGTACATGTGTGTGCATGCATGTATTGTGCATTTTTGAGTGTATGCATGTGCATGTGTGTTTACATGAGTGCATATGTGTGTGTCCATGTGAGTGCATATGTTGTGTGTGCATATGTGTGTTCATGTAGGTGCACATGCATGTGAAGATCAGAAGACAGTCTCACTGGCCCTTCCTCTTTACGCACCATCCAATCTTATTTTCTGTTCATTTGTCTCTTTAGATAGTTCCTCACCATGCTGGGGCTCTTTGGATTGGCTAGTCTGGCTGGCCAGTAAGCTCTAGGGAGCTGAATCACCACACCCTACTTTTTTCACTAGTTCTGGGAATCAGACACCCTCCTGCTTCCACAGCAAGCCCTTCACTGACTAAAGCACCTCTCCCGCCCTTGACAGAGAAATCTGTTAGCTGCCCATAACGTCTCCAAACAGCACCGCATCCTGATTCTCTCAAGTATCATGATTATAAGGTGAAACATGTCTCTAAGCTAGGACACGGATGGCGATGTTTGACCTCTCATTGCTCACATCAACCATCCTGAGGTTGTCACCTCGTGTTGGGTGCCTACTGGACTCTGAGCTCATATCCTTCATGGAACGACAGAACCCCTTGAGTCTAGAGGAGGCCCATTTGACTCTGGCCTGGCATCCTGGGACCTCAGAGACCGATTGTAATGGACATACAATGCAATTGTACCCACGTAAGAAGAGCCAGAGATGTGTCCTTTGAGAAGAAAAACCTAATCAGAAAAAACGATGTTTGGGAAACATAGGCAAGTGCGTTTACCCGCTACTATTTCACTGCTATAGGGAAGCTAGCAATAAAACCAATATAAAGGCTGGCAAAGATGATAAATGCAATGGCGCCAAGCCCAGGGGATATTCGCAATGCTCTAAGGCCAGCTTTTTCTAAAGGAAGAGACCTATGTTGGCTTATATATGATGGGAATGTGAAAAAAACGAGAAACCTAATACATCATGGATAAGCCAACATGGTTCATTTTCATTTTCTTTGAGAATTACAATTCCTTGTAACAGGAAGTCTTAACTGATGGGGATATACAATACACAGACCTCTACATGGGGTGGCATATAGGGCATTCTGCCCATGGGGTCCAGGCTTCTAGGTCAGCCCTACTTATATGCCTCCTCTCCTTAAAGAAAGATGTGCTAGAACTGGCCCAGAACATCTGGTCCAAGGTGACTGCAGACAGTTTGGGGACACCTAACATCTTCCTTCTCTAGGGGTTCTTCTCCATCTGTACCTATAATCCTTGCTAGCCACCAGCTCCTCTGGGCTCAGTCCTCTTTAAAGAACTCAGATTAGAACATACAGGAGACTCATGGGCGGTCCAGGAAGCTGTCAAGTGACATTACTACACCCTGATCTTCCAAGTCAGTACTAGCTCCACCAGGCCCACACGGGGATTTACCCAGAGCATCTCCATGCAAACAAATGCACAAAACAAAAAGCCAAAACTCAAAAAGCATGCTTAAGTGTGTGAAGGAATTGTATCAGGGAGAGATTTTTTTGGTCCTTCTCTGGTTTGTGCCCAAGAGCATTGGTACAAAACTTAGGACAGCAGGTGAATTCTCAGTCAGTGTAAACAAGACTAACAGAGAAATTGTGTGAGGGGACAGATGTCTGTAATTTCAGCCCTATGGAAGGTGGCACAGGAGGATCCCTGAGCCTTGCTGGCTCCAGGTTCAGTAAGAGACCCTGTCTAAAAACATAGGGTAGAGAATATTTGAGGAAGACACCCAAGGTAAGTCCCTAGTCTCCAATCCCATGCACACAGACTATCTTGTGCGCACACACACACACACACACACACACACACACACACACACACACACACATACACATTTAGCATCATTGCAGAAGTAGCCAGAAAGAGATTACAGAAGTGGCTTTAGACAGAGAAACCCTTTTTTGGGGGGTAATGAATTTGATTTCAGTCCTGTCTTGCATAAAATGCCTACATCACTGAGACCTTCCTCAAACTTCTCCTTTTTTCCATGCGGTGACAGAACCAAGAATAAACTAAGGGAACCCAGTCCTCATGTGATTCAGATTTCCCCTTGTATGCATAGAAAACATGTGGGGTTTTTTTTTTTTGTTTTGTTTGTGTTTCTCTTCAACTCTCAGCCACCCTATTCCTACCTCCAAAAGACATTAAACAAGGTTGCTGTTCAACCATGGCCAAAATTTCAACCATGGCCACTTTTCCTCTCTGGGGTAGCCTCATCCTTTCTTTGACCACACAGACAGAAATGGGGATGGAGAAAACCCAAGTAAGTGGGAAGGTGCATTAGCCTTCGATGACAGGCTCCTAAAGATGTATCTTCTCAGGAGCCCTACATCCTTCCCATCAGCATGAAAAATGTGCCCTTCCTTGGGTGTGCATGACGCCATTCTCTGTGCTGACACCCCTTCAAGGGCTCACTATTTCTGAGATTGCATACCTTGGATTCATTGACATTCGGCACTCAAGTCCTTCACATTCTGCGTCCATCCTCTGTCCTAGCATCACCTTTGGGTCTACCTTCTGGATCCTTTCCCCTTTAGATCACTAGTTACCTCACTTGTACCGAAAAAATAGTGGTACATTTCTGTGCTACCCTGGAAATGTTTGCTTGGTCTCTGAGTGTGGATAAGGGCCTGTGTACACACCTGTGTGCTCCTGTGTGTAAACACCAGATGTCTTCTCTAGCACCCTCAACCTTGTCTGTCAAGACAGGGTCTCTCAAAGAACCTAGGGGTCACAGATTTGACTAGGTTGCTTGACCAACGAGCTTCAGGGGCCCGCCTACCTCTGGCCACCTGCACTGGTGTTCACTGGTGTTACAAACCTTGCCACGGACGCTGCCTTTTGACATGGATGCTGGGCCTCAAAAGTTAGGCCCTCGTGCTTACACAGTGGGCCCCTTACTGACTGAGCCATCTCCTCCGTGTAGACTGTGGGACAGCTATCGCCAAGCCCAGGACATGGGATCGACTTGTAACATACAATAACACAGTATAAATATCAAGGTTATCTAAGAACCAACTTTATGACTTTCACAGTTTGAGCTAAAAGTGAGCTCTCCAGGGCAAGAAGGACATGCGATATATATATTCACGTTTCAGATTTTCAGTCCTTCTAATTTTATTTTGGAAATGTTTCCTTTCCTCCCCAAAACAAGAAACTCAACTAGTAGTGTGTGTTAGTTCCTGGGTAAGCCCCTGGGGGGAATGGTATCAACTCTGACCCCTCAGCAGCACCCACCTGTGGAGACAGGAAATACAGCTCCACTCGGTAAGAGTGACCAACACCCAGGAAGACAGCAGTCAAGGCCAAGTAACACTGGTGTAGTGACTAGACTTGAGCTGTCAGATGGCCTCAGGTAAACCATTAACCTGGTTTCCAACGTTCCCCTGCAACATGAGCGTCAGAAACAGAACTCTGCCCTGGACCAGACCACCCCATGATCTAACATAGCCAGGGATTTTCTACCTCTTAAGGTCAAGTGTAACTCATTCTCTGAAATCACTGCCTTACTTCCCCTTTCTCCCTTCTCTGACAACCCTCTAACTAGAGTGTGTCTTGTGACACATGCCTGTCCCCACCCCCGCAGTATCACCCAGAGGCGACATCGGATATCCCCTTTCACTTTGCCTCACTCTAGGTTGCTATGGCTCCTTTCAGGCTCCAGGATGGCACTATATCTGCAGAGCAAATGACTCCTCTTTGTTAGTGGAGGAGGACACCAACCATCATCAAAGTTGTCCATCTGGAGCCTTGGTCTCTACTTAGACCTTCGCTCCTCTGTGGAAGCAATCATGGACACAGTGACACTCCCCAAGGCACAGACACAGACCCTCACACAGGACCTTATATTCAGCACATGCATTAGGAGGTTCTGTCTTCTGAAATCTCCACGTAAACAAACGCCATGGTCAACAGCAAAAGAATGTCGAATCAAAGCGCATTTGCCTGCGTCCTTCAACTACCTCCTCCCACACAAGCTGCAATCTGTCAGAACTTTAAAAGCTAAACTGAGTTATGGTCCCCATGGTATATAACTTATTGATTTTTCTATTTCTTCTCCATCATCCATTCTGCTTTGAAAGAGATGGGGAGAAGGCAACTTCGGGGATCCCTGTTAGGGAGAGCTGTGCTAGAGGGAAGGGGGCTGACGCCTGCTGCATTTGGCTTTGCCTTTGGTCTTCTCTGCTTGTCTCTACTGAATCCCTCTGGTCTCCCCATCACCACAGCTTAGAAACAAAGAATAAAATACTATTCCTGACACCCATCGGTGTTTGTACAGACTTCAACTGGACTCCAACGGCTTGGAGTTTTTGCTAAAAGGCAAATGAATTTTTTTAAGCTATGGTCCTTTCTTAACCATCACCAACTGCCTTGTGGCAGGATGCTCTATGGAACCCAAGGACTAAACAGAAATCTTAAGCCACATTTAACCATCGTTGTGACAGGCCGAAGGCCTGCAAGATGTGAGCCATTGTGGTAGACCGCTAAACCGCACTCCAAGGGGCTCTGCTTGCCCTGAGCCCACACACAGGCAGTAAGTTTTACAACACCGGGATAGAGAAGAGAAGGCGAGGCAAGAAGTGCCAGAATGGGTTTAAACCTCCCACCTCACAGTTCCCCAGAACAATCTACAAGAAAAACATGCAAAACCAAACCAAACAAAGGAAAACAAGCTCCTTCATCCACTGGCCTTATTTCTAGAACTCTCTATCCATTTCTGTTATATAAGCAATGACAACACGAATGTTATCAATTAGTGGGCATAAAACAATAAATATGATGGAACTCGTCCAAAAGTCCTGGAAGAAATAATACATATGAGTATTAAGGCGTCCTGTGAGTGGGTAGAGAGGGCTCCCCTAGCCTCTCGCCACCAAGCATGGACAGGGGATGAGAGGAGAGCGATGCCTTTTCCGTTTCTCATCAGAGCTCCATTCATATCGAGCAACTCCGCCACCCGCTCTTTTTTTTTTTTTAAGAAAGAATTTTTAAGAGACCTTAAGGCCAGACCTTGCAAGAACTGTGTCCAATAAACAAGCAAATACATTACAGACTGACATCGTCTGCCGACATCCAAGGAGAGGTCAAAGGCTAATTGCTATGATTTACTGAACCATTCCAAATGACCCTGTGTGAGAAGATTTAACTTGACAACTGTTTGAACTTCACAGTCTGAAATTTCATCTACTTGTTTCATGAGTACTTTTTAATTACTCCCCTGGGGATATTAATGATGCTTTCTTTCCTTTTTTTTTTTAATTACAGTCTGGGAGGGATCGTGGTTTTATGTTTTGCTCCCTCCTTGAGATGGCTAAGTCTACTGGCTGGCTAGCTCAAGGATACTTTACTCTTCTTTACTCAAAGTAATTAAAATAGAAAATCGAGATATCAAGATAGTCTAACAACCGAAGATTTGGAATCTGACAGCTTGATTCAAAGCCCACTTACTTCACTCCCCTGGGCTCTGAGCTTTCGACTGTAAAGGAGGAACAAGAATAGTTCTGGCCCCTTAAGCCCACACTGTTCAGGAAAACAGAGGTAGATAACATATGTAAATATTTATTCCCACAGTCTGGCATATGGTGAGCACTCAAATATTGTTTTTATGATATTTTTAAAGTGCTATTGTTTTGACTACTCGAACAATTTTTGGACTCCTGTTTACTGAGCCCACAGTGAAGAAAGGAGAAACATGAAAGAAAAAGACACATGCACACACACACACACACACACACACACACACACACACACACACACACACTGTACACACACACACACACATACACACACACACACACACACACACACACCCCACACCACACACACACCACACCACACACACACATACCACACCACACACCATACCACACCCCACACCATACACACCACACACACACCCCACACCACACACACACACACACACACACACACACACCACACCATACACACACACCACACCACACCACACACACACCACACACAACATGTACACACACCACCCCACACACACACCCACAACCACCCCCACAACCCAACCCACCCCACCACACCCACACACCCACACCACCACCACACACACACACCACACCACACACACAAACACACTCACACACATGCATGCACCACACCACCACACACACACATACACACACATACACACACACACCACACCACACACACACCATACACATATCACACACACATCCCACACACACACACACACACACACACCACACACAACACACCCCCCACAACCCAAACACAACAAACCACACCACACACCACACCACACACACACACACACACACACCACAGCACACACACACACACCACACCACACACACACACACAAACACACACCCCACCACACACACACACACACACACACACACACCACCACACACACAAACCCCACCCACACACAAACAAACCCATCCACCATTCACCCCACAAACCACCCAATCACACACACACCACACACATACACACACACACACACACACACACACACCACACACACACACACACACCACACACACACACACCACACCACACACACACACACCACACCCACACACACACACACCACACACACACCACACACACACACACACACACACACACCACACACACACCACACCACACACACACACACACACACACACACACACACACACACCACACCACACACACACCACACCACACACACACACACACACACACACACACACACGCACACACACCCTTTCTTTCCACCCTGCCTTGCATATTTAAACACACACATACGTATGTAAGCTTTCATAACATCTCTCCTTGTGGGAAGAAGGCAGCACTGTTTGGTGAAAACTGAGAACCTACGTACGGAGGCTTCCTCCTCAGAGCCACCCCTGGGGATTTTATTCATTTGCCTTAAAATGGAGTTGGCCTATCTCAGAACCCCACTTAAAGAAGAGATGCAGAGGCTGGCTCTATTAAATTACAGCAGCGGGGTTTAAAAATACCAAAGGAATTACAATTTTGAGGTCTGGGAGATCTCACTAAAAGAAAGCCTTTCAAATGTTTTGCCTTATGCAACTCAATTTCCCACCACAGGAGCAGAGATGCTTTCTCTCCTGTTTGAGCCTCAGGCTCCAACACATTTCTAAGGAAATCCTCATTCCTGGGCAGACCGGACCCCTCAGAGGCTGCCTAGCAGAAGCAGAACCAAGATGAGCCAATAGCATGCCTTAACTAAAAGGAGATTCCTGCTCCCAACTACCTCCTATGGCCAGCCTAAGCCACGTGAGACCGTCTTTGAGATGGTCTCATGGTCACAAGGCACAAGAAATCAGGAGTCTAAGGACGTGCTTCCTAACCCATGCCCAAATCTAGGCCCACGTTGCTTTCTCTGCAGCTCTTTGGCTGCAACCACAGGTGCCCTGTCACGTGGGTCCAATCCCTTGAAAACCTCTGGTGGGATCTTTCACACCAATCCCCTTTTGATCATGATCTGGGGGGAGGGAGCGGGGACTAACAAAAGGGGGCTTGGGCCACGGATGTGGATGAAGCGAGGTGGGAGAAAGTGGGGTATTAGAATGGTTGGAGTGCCCAATCCGGATGCCCTCCCAGAAATCTGGTCCCTCGGGTGCCTGTTTCCACTGTCCCCACAAGGGACCGCGCAAATCCCAATGGAGCTTACCTTGGCCCAGGACACTGTGTAGGAGAGCTGCGGGTCCCAGGGCGCTGTGCACGGCAAGTCGGCCGTTTCGGAGCAAGCCACCGTCACCTCCCGCATCGCCAACGCGGGCGCCAGGCTGCAGGCTGCAAGAGAGAGGGAGAGACAGAGCGGCGTAAGCCAAGGCCACCGAGGAGGGGTCGCGGGTAGCACCGGGCGATCGGGCTTGGGGGCCGTACCGCAGCCTAGAAGCAGGAGCTGGAGGCCTTGCGACATGACTGGAGCGCTGCGCCACTGTCCGGGCCGCCCTCCTGGGCGCGCGCCGTGCTCTTGTACCCGCGCTTGGGACTTCCCCGCGCGCCGGCCCCGGGGACTCCCCAGCCGGAGGAGGCGGGTAACCTGGTCCCCGCCCCGCGCGCGTCCCCAAGTCCGCGTCGCTGCTGCGGCTGGCCAGCAGCGACAAGCAGCTCCGCGGAACGACCCCGCGCCCTGAGGCTTCGGAAGCCGCGAAGGCACGCGCGACACCAGCTGCATGACCCTCAGACCCATCGAACCGGTCAAGCAGATTCAGATAAGGTGGGAAGCTGCTTCTGAAGCCCAGGGCTGTGGCGACATTGCTACTCTCCTGATTTTGTGATAAGGACAGACACCCTAGACTTCCTGCGAAGTGGTAAATGCCTGCAGTCCTTAGCTTGCTGCCTTCTTTCGGATTATCACTCGGCCTTGTTTACGTTGTTTGAACACGGGAGAGCTTTTCATGCTAAAGCATTAATTACACACATGCCCATAAGTCTTTTAGAAAGCAATGTCTAAGAGAATCTTGAGTCAATTCCCAAAGGCTCAGGAACCAGGGGGAAACAGAACTGAATATTTTAAGTGTCAAAGGTCTGGAAGGAGAACGGTGTCTTCTGGACATGAAAACGTACGTGTACTCTTGAAGTCACAGGAGCAGGGATGATGTGCACAAACCCAGGGCAGGCAAACCGTTCATCGCTGAGGGGGAGGGGATTCACATGCTCCCACCCGGAACTGGGGAGCTATGGCCAGTAGAAGGCTTCTTGGAGGAGGGAGAGCACCCTCCCCTGAACAGGTCAATCCCTCTCCAGTGGATGCCCACGTTCAAAAGTATATGGACGTCTCAAATTATTAAAGGAAAAAAATCAAATCACCTCTAATTCACCCAGAAGCAACTCCCCTTAACATTTTGGTGTACTGACATATATTTTAATGCTGTACCCTTCACACTATCTTTCTGTCTTGTGCTAGCTTAGTTTAACAGTTTACCAGCAGGTTCACAATACTAAAAACAGTTTCCGCAACTGCGTAGTGGCTGTGCCATATTCCACTGGGCCACAAATTAGAACCCATTAGGTAGTGCCGAGCACTGGCAGGGCTCTCTTACTCTATTATTTTTTCCTTCGGATATGAAGGCATTTTGTTTTTTACCAAGTCCACCCCCCACTCTCCAACTCTAACCCCTCCCAGATTCCTCCCTTCATTTCCCTGCCAAATTCATGTTCTCTCTCAATCTCTCATATATATGCATACATACTTATATATATATAATATGTGTGTATATACATATATACACATATACATATACATATATGCATATATACTTATATAGGTACATACATATATGCATACATATATACATATACACACATATATATACACATACACACATATATATACATACATCTATACATACATAACATCTCCTCCTGACTGTAGACAGTGCAGGAGCTAAACTCCAGGTACTGAGCATCCTCTCCAAAGCTGCCCGGGGGCTAATGATTCCTTGAACTAATGCAGATTAGAATCAACCCCAAATGGTACGACAGACAATCTAGCTTACATTTTTAATAAGAAAATACTCAAACTGTAAGAAATTTAGAGCTCAGACCCACAAATCTGCCAAATATGGTATATCTCTCCATTTATTGAATCTTCAAGAACATTTTAAGTTTCACACAGAGGCTTTTCTAAGGGACCTTCAGATACCTTTACAGTTTGGGTGGTTATTTTACATATTTTTTTCCTACACTATATTTTCCTAAGATCCCTTAATCAGTGACTTAGGAGTTCACATACTCCTCCTTAACAATGCATCCTCGGAAGCTCCATCACGACACTTCTTGATCATTGGTTGTGGTAAAGTTGTGGTTTTTCTCCAAGTAGATTCCGCCATCTCCACAGGTGTCTAAAAGTGGAGGGTGACCCGTGACACTGTCTGCTGGAGTCTTCGATGCGTCTCAAAAACGGTTCTGTGGGCTGATGTGAGCCACTGCCTCTGCCCTCCAAGGCTGGAATTGCAAGCAGTCACCACACCCCCTGGCATTTTCGTGGGTTCTTGGAGGTCAGATCTCTGGGCCTCATATTGTAGGCAAGTGCTTAACCACTGAGCCACCGCCTAGACCCCGAGGTATATTCTTTACTGAAGTCAGAGGTCTTTTAAAAAAGAATCATGTTCACTTTCTATGCCTTTTATGTCCTTTTATTAAGGCTGTTGCTGTTATTAAAACTCTTAAATCACTGAAAGAGATGTGTTAAATTTTTGCTCTGTGTGTATAAAATTATCTGCTGATCTTTGAAATTCTGTCCTTATTTTGCTTCATAAATTTTTTTAACTTACAAAGGTCTATCGGCCTCTGCCTCCTAAGTGCTGTGTGTGTGTGTGTTTGTGTGTGTGTGTGTGTGGTGTGTGTGTATACATATATATGTATACACATATATGATATATTATATATATAATGTGCACACATGCACACATATATATGATGCACAAAGGTATCACATGTCCCCATAAGCCTCAGACTCACAAGACAGCTGAGAATGACCTTAGAGGACTGATTCTCCTGCCTCCACCTCCCCTGGGAGCTGAGACTGCAGGGAAGCACCACAGTGAAAGGCTATTATTGCTTTCAAATGGCTGCCCTCGTCACATGTTTTAATAAGCAGAGCTGTTTTCTGCTTATTATAATTATATTTATATTATATATCATAATTATGATAAAAATCAATTAGTGTTGCCATCCCTGTCTACATAACACCCCAGAGTGCCTGCCCTCTGTCTCATCTCACACACAGGGATAATCTGCGATGGCTGCCTGTTCTTCCTCTGCATGCCAAGGACTCTTCTTGTGCCTGAGGTGGGGCTCCCAAGTCCCCAACCCTGGCAACTGCCCTCACCTATCTCAGCCTAGCAGGGCGAAGCCACTTCAAGCTAGTTCCCAATTCCTCGCTCATTTCCAGCCCTCAGACGTCACTTACTTTCTTGCTAGAACAACTGTGTGTGAGAAAGACTTTATTCAGCATTTCTAAAAATCTCCAAAACACGTGTCTGTCATAATTCACACTGTTGACAAGTACATGATCTATATGACGTCACAGCATCCCCTCCCTACCACAGATGCACCAAAGTGTGCTTCTGCACTTCTCTTACCCTTCCTCTGGCTCTGATGATTTCCCTCACACTGAGTATAAAACTTCTAATGGAGGCTTTTCCGTGTGATGCATTTCCAGCCTAACTTGGGGCCGAATTCCAGTGGAAACGCTACAGAGCATTGCCCTGATGTTTCTGGAATGGGGCAGCCACTGCTCTACCTCACACTGGAGAGGAATTGCTGGTCATCCTTGCTTTCACCAGGAAGGAACAGGAAAAGTGAACACAAAGAAAGGGCTCCTTGCCCTGGGGAAACCACAAGCTGCTTCTTCCTGCTTAGTTATGAAGAAAAAAATAAACCCTCATCGGCAAGCACTGTGGTTACACCAGCCCTGCCAAGGGCAGATTCGTGTTATCCTTGGGTAAAACCCCGAGCTAGCCTGTTCCCTTCACTGCCTATGCTGTGTGGGGGGGTGGTGGTGGTGTTTGTTTTGTTGTTTTGTTTTGTTTTCCCTCAGAAAGCAAAGTCTAAATTTTTAATTACATTTTCTTTGCTCCTGTTTCAGGATCTGGTCAGTTTGGATGTCAGAAGAGAAAGTTCGAGAACAGTGTTTCTCGGCCTGTTGGCCATTACCCCTTAGGCAAACCTCTAGCTACAAAACTATTTACATTACAACCCATGACAACAGCAAAAGCACAGTTATGAAGTAGCCGGGGAATAACTTCACGGTTGGGGTTCACCACAGCATGAGGAACTGTATTAGAGGGTCGCAGCGTTAGGAAGGTTGAGAACCACCCTTCCCATGATGCTAAGGGGCTGGCTGTGGGGAGGAGAAAGGTTTAGCTCACAGTCCTACCGGTTTGTTCGGCGTCGTGGAAGGGCCCCGGGTCATAGGAGAAGCTTTCTAGTGTGGATGCGGCTTATCCCCAAATTCACAGTTTCCCTCTTTAGGCACTGACGAAGGGAGTTGGGGGATGGGGGCTCTACAAAGAAAGAGTAAGCAAGCCACGGTTCGGGGAGTAGGGGAAAGAAGTGGGAGAAAGGGGAATTGAGAGTAAGATTTGCCTTTTTAAGCAAAAGCCTGGCTGGAGGGGAAAGTGTGGGTGGTCCTCAGATGTCCCCAGATGCTGAGCTCATCACAAACCTACAACTAGGTTCCAGGCTGCCTAGGAGCAGCTTCCCTGTAGGCTACCGCTGGGAGGGGTGGGTATTAATCCCCTATGCCTCTGACCCCCCCCCCACTTCCCACCCACAACACTGTCTCCTTAGTCTCAAGGATGAGGAAGTCTTATAAAAGGGGGTAGGAAGTTCCCCTTGGCCCCAAGTTTGCCTCCTGAGGCTGCTTCTCTGAGGTGGGAAGAACACTCAAGTCAGCCCAACTAACAAAGCTCCCACTCCCAGGGGCCTTTGCAAATACCCTCCACCACTCACTCATTAACACCAGAATGCCCTCAGGCCTGGAGAGGAGGCTGAAAGGGAAGCCAGGGTGTGGGCCTGTGAGCCATGGTTTTTAGTTAAATTTCCCCTCTAGGTTTTTCCCCTCAGGGCTAATTCTTAGTCACCCTGTACTTTCCAAAGAGGGGCTTATTTATCAACTGATTGGGCTAAAGAAATGAATTAGAAGTAACTTTTATTTCCAGACTCTTTTCGACTTTTTGTTTTGTTTTCTTGAGAACCTAGTAACTTTTAGAAACACTGCTGGCCATTGTCTGAGGAGAAGCTTGGCACCGGGTGATTCCAGGATTGAGCATGTGGTCATCCTTGTGATCCCCACCTGGCCGGTCACACACAAACAAACACAAGGCAGAGAAACTGGCCTCAGGCCTGACTCTAGGGGCCTGTGGGAGGGATTTGGCTTCTCCACGTAGCCCTCTAAAAATCAGGTGAAGAAACTCTCCACTGAATGAGTGTTTGTGAATGTTGGCCCTGGTGGGGGTGGGCTGGGGGGTTTGGGGGTAATGTGGGGGGTCCTGAACACATACTCATTAGGTTTGCTTGTCCCTCTCTCTAGAATTTTCTTGGCCTGAATCACAGCCCCAGCTTCCTCTTTCGCTCAAGTCTGTTCAAATGTCACTTTCCCAGAAATGTCTTTTACAAAGAAAAGATTTATTTTCGTGTGTATGTCGGGGGTGATGGGGGGAGGTACCTTCTGAGGCTTCAGAAGGAGGAGTCAGATTGGCCCCCTGGAGCTGGAGTTACAGGCAGTTGTGTACCCCAGTGATGTGGGTCCTCTGGAGTCAGGAAGCCCTCTTTACCTCTTTATCCCCGAGCCATGTCTCCAGCCCTAGAAGTGGCTTTCTTAAGTGGCTTTCTTCTTCACCACAAGAGGAGCTGATCCCCACTGTCTCCCTTTGGCTTGTTGACCCCTCAGGTCTCCTCACAGTCTTGCCTCTCACACGTTCCCTGCTTGTGTGGACTTCATCTTCACTAGAATTCACAGCTGTGTCTTCCTCACTCTGCCCAGTTTTTGGATCCTGGAACAGCATGGGGCACATGGAGAATGGTCAATGACAGACAGGAAGTAAGGAGAGACATTCTTGAGAGACTGCTATGTCTGGCAGTTCATACTCCATGTCCACCCTTCCGTGCAACACTGTGCATGCCACCTGCCAAGTCAGGGACTTTGACAGAACATTAGATCACATGTGAGAGGGTCCCTCAAACCCAGCCCTGGGCATGCTAACTCACTGAAAGGACTCTCAGAAAGCACCAAAGACTCTTACGTTTAGGAATCCAGCTTCTCACGATGAAGGGTTACAGGTTAAAGGGCACAGTGGAGGAAGGTTGAATAGTACCTAGTCCAGAGGAGGGGAGAGTGTGGAACTCCAGGAGTCCTCTGCCTGTAGAGCCATGGGTGGCATTGCTTATCCCGGCCATGAGGTATGACAATTTGTACAGCATGCCACCAACCAGGGAGACACCCACGCCTCGCAATTCAGTGTTTTGATGGTGGTTAAATCACATCCACCCATATAATTGACCTTGATCTTGAGTCTTCCAAAACATAACTGATACTAGTTATCTTTCACCATACCTTTAACCAAAATCTTTCACCATAAACAAATGGCTGCTCTGTTCAGGGACCAAATACCCAGGCAGACAGCTTTCCCAGTCTTTCCAAGAGAGTCCAAGGATCCACCAATCATCTGCAGGTAGACAAAAGCCAAGGCAAGTCAAGGTAAGCCTCTCATCACTACGCAAAATGCCATCTAATTTTGTAGTGACCAACAGTTGTGGGCAAAAATGTGATCCCAGTACCAGACCTTGGGTTTGGTCACGTGACTTGCTGGCCATAGAAGAAGGTAGGAATCACTGTGTACTGATTTCTCTCTAGTGATGCTCCCATCCTCATGGGAAGAAGATTCACTAGACAGCTTACTGTCCAGGGAGACCATGAGATGCATGGGAAGACAGTCACTTAGCTACACCCCAAACTGAGCCCAGACCACAGCTAACCTTCAGCCCGTGGGCTGAATGCCTGAGTCAACTGAACACCTTCTGGTGAGTGCTGATATCTGCAATTGGTTGCATCCTAGTATGGACAGTTGACTGATAGAGGTAGCAACCTCTTCCATGTCCAAAACAGTCTCTGTGAGTCTGGACTTCTGGTCACCCTTAGAACAGGACAGCTTGAAGACACGAACACAAATTGACAGGGTTTGGTTGGAAGTGGGTGCTGTGGTTCAGACAAGGTTTGAGAGTGTCCCAGAAGGCTCATGTGTTCACAGCTTGGTCCCCAATAAGGCGATGGTTAGAGGTGTTGGAACCTCTTAAGATATGAGGCCTGGTTGGAAGTGATTGCTTGACTGAAGGCACTCTTCCAAGACGAAACTACTGTGACGCTCCCAGTCCCCTGGTGAATTCTCACAAGAGTTGTAGTAAGGAGGCTTGCCCAGAGCTGGCCACCTACCTCATGCCTATAAATCCTAGTACTTAGGAGGCAGAGAAGTTCAGGGCCAACCTAGGCTACAGAGTGAATTGTAGACCAGACTAGACTCTAGGTAAGATATTGTTTCAAAACAAAATGAAGAAAACCAACCAGCAAAGACAATATAAAAGAACGCATACAAGCCCCTGGATCAATCTCCTGTGCTCCAACCTTCTGTCTTGCTTCATGGTTTTTCACTTTCTCACGTGCTTCCGCCAGGATGTGGTAACCCAGACAAAGGAGCCCCAACCAGAGACCAAATCAGGGGGAGTCCCCTAATCTTGGACTTTTTTGGACTCCAAAATTGTTGAGTTTCAATGAACTCCCCCCCCCCAAGTTAACTAGCCTCTGTTAACTAGCAAAGTGAGTCACAGTGTTATTTCATTACAGCAATGCAAGGGGCCTCTGAGACCAGGAGGAAAATATGAGTAAATAATGAACTTCAGGTAACAATAAATGTGGCTCATGGGGATGATGGGAAACTGAGAAGCCTATCTGAAAGGAGCAGCACTCCTGGGCTCTAGCCAAGTGCAGGCACATCTTCAACAGTGTCGCCTGAATGAAAAGGACAACGTGTCGTAGGTTTGCTTGAAGCGAAGGCTTCGTTATATGAGGGAGAGCACAGCCAGAGGCATCTGCAAGAAAGCAAGTAGAGTGAGAGGGGCAAGGGAGCAGACCAAGAGAAGTAAGCCAAGGGACTAGGGGACCAAGAGGACAAGAAATGGCAGAGTTATACAGTCCTCCGAAGCTGGACGAAAGGGAAGCCCAGCCTATTGGCTGGAGAGGTTTAGGATGGGGGAGGGGTGAGAAATGTTGGGAGGAGCCACAGCACTGAGTACTGCTGGGAGCGCTGGCCAGCAACTGTTCTAATATATTAATAGTCACTTCAGTTAGCCATTTGTTCCTGGTTCCTTAGGAACCTAACAGCAGCCAAATCTTCCAAAGGTTTGTTAAGAGCAGCCGGAAATATCGATGTTTTTATGAAATATCTTAAAATGCTACAAATGACTCAAAACATGGTGCGAGACCAACGCAGCCATCCCAGCCTGTCAGTGAGCAACTTTTCCTTTGACGTCTGCGGGATGTGAAGGAAAGCATCCTGCACGGGGACCCACGGCCTCATGTGGGGCTCTGTGATGAGAGTCATCTAAAAGTGACAATTAGACTACACGGAAATGGGCCATAATAAATGCACGCCAAAGAGATTTCTGCAGCTCTTGGCCCACGGCCATCTCCCTCATGGCTTCATTGAGACACTTAAGGATTAGGAAATGACTCATTAACATTTTCCGTCTTTGAAATGTAGCGTTCGTGAGAATCCAGCTCAGCACAAAGCCTCTGTCATCATTGTTTACAGACATAGCTCTCAGTGGGGTGATGATGTTTCTGGAACCTCACAGTCGCCTAGGGACCACACAGCGGGGCAGTCCTTAGCTAGGGTAAGGTGAGTCACGCTACCACAGCCCCCAGCAGAGCATCACCCGGATGCTTGCCCTCTTCATGTTTGCATAGTAACAAAGCTGGCTCTTGGTGTGTCTGTGCATGCATGTGTGCAAGGGTATGTGTGTATGTGTGCAGGTGTGTGGGTACATATGTGTGCAGGTATGTGTGTGTATGCAAGGGCATGTGTGTGTGTGTGTGTGTGTGTGAAGATGGCGCTCACTGATTCAGCCAGACTTCCTGACCAGGGAGACTTGGGAATCCTCCTGTCTCCACCTCCCCAACACCATGTCATAGACATTCAGCGCCATGACTAACTAGAAGCTGGGGGTCCAAACGCAAGTCCTCATGTCATGGTGAGCCCCTACTGACCGAGACATCGCCCCAGCTCCTAGGACTTGGTCTTCTAAACAGCAGTGACAGTAGCTTCTTGTTAGTAGGTCGCTAAAACAGTCACACATCAGCACCATCTCCTCTTCCCCTGAGTAGGCACAGCAGAGCTGATGGTGAGTCCGAGGACCACCTTTCAGATGAATGCTTTCCAGTGTCTGGTCCTGACGTTGACTTTCCTGTTCCCTACATGTGCGAGCATCCTTAGGAGGTGATGAGGTTTGTTCAGTGGCAATTGCTCCATCCTTTTCGTGTTGCTCTCAGCCCTGGAGATGCCATGCGTTCAATGTTGCAGAGAAAAGCCAGGGAGACCTCCTCCATCCTAGCGTGCCTGAGAGCACCAGTTCCCGGGAAAGAGCCATGGGGAGAGGAAGGGTCTGTCATCAATTCCATTAGCAGCGAGGCTGCCTTGTGCACAAAAGTGCTCAAAATTACTTAAGAGTTTCGTTTCGGGAACACATCAGCAGCACCATGGATCACAACACACTCAGACGGCACAGCCAGAAGGAGGGGAGAAATGAACGGCTCCAGAGTGAGACTCACCAGGCATGCGCATGCGCATGCGCATCACATCGTACTCCTTGGGAGGCTTCCAGTGGGGCGCGGTACAATGACCACTTCCAAACGCAAAGACGTCGATGCTCAGATATGCCTGACCTGGGAGAACACTGCTAGTCAAGGGTAATTACGGTAATTAGTCTTGGCGAGTGAGTTTCCTGGTGGGACCTCACTTGCTAACTATCAAGAAGATCCATGTCTCTCCACTTCCTTCACTCATTACATTTCTTCTGGTGTGCGCGGGACTGCATGTGTTTATGGGAGGAGCCCCCGAGTGCATGTGTGTATAGGTTCCGAGGACAACTTCAGGTGCCATTCTTCAAGTACGGGTCACCTTTTGTTGGACACAGGATCTCTCATTGGACCATCTTTGCTAAGTTTGCTAGACTAGCAGGCCAGGGAGCTTGCAGGGATCCTCCTGTCTCCGCCTCCCACCTCACGGGCACTGAGATTACAAGAGATCACCAGCACTCATGGCTGTTTACACAAGCTCTTGGGTCCAAACTCAAATCTTCAAGTTTGGAAGGCAAGCTGAGACCTCTCATGGGTGCAAAACTCCCATAGAACGTTCTACAGACATTCTTCCGGTAACACAACTGAAAATCAAACCAAACGAGGAGACTTCCGCCATTCCTACAGGCACTCAATGAGCTAAAACTCGTTGGGAAGAAACGCCCAGTCACTAAGGCAAAGACTGCCCTTCTGTTGTCCTGTGGCTGACCCAACAGCCTGTCCCTGAAGATCTAAGCGCCATGGTGAAGTCAACAATCAACTTCTCCCAAAGTGGGATTGCATGGGGACCTGAGTCTAGAAAATGTATCTATGATAGCAGTCAGCCATAGGAAAAAGAAGGTAGCAATCTGGGACTAAAGCTAAGGTCGATAAGGCCCAAGCACTGTCAGTTTGTCCAAGAGGGAACACGGGTCAACCAGGAAGTAGGTAAAGAGGGGTTGGGAAGCTAATGAACAACCCCTGAGGCTGTGACTGCATCTAAGACTAGGGCAGAAAAGTCGGTGTGTTGGGTAGTTTTTCTTTACTGTAACGAATACCCAAGCCAATCAACTTACAAAGAGAAAGGTTTGTTTGGGTTCTCGGCCTCAGAGGATTGAATCTATGACCTGATGGGCCTCATTCTTTGGAGTAGCACAGCGTCACGGGAACATGTGGTAGAACAATAGCCGCTTACTTCATGGGCGGGAAGAGCAGTATGGCAGGGCGCCATGTTTTCCTTCAACGTCTAACGAGGGCATGTGGCCTAGACCTCCCACTGGGCCCCATCTCTTAAAAGTTCCACCATCACTCAAAAGTCGCCAACATACAGGCTATTGGCAGACACTCCAGGTCCAAATTACAGCAGCCATGCTGTGCGTGGGGTGGGGGGGTGAGGTCCTTCTCTGAGGAGGAGCACGCTAGGAAACTAGAC
The DNA here is from genome assembly GCF_011064425.1 of Rattus rattus. Lineage (NCBI taxonomy): Eukaryota > Metazoa > Chordata > Mammalia > Rodentia > Muridae > Rattus > Rattus rattus. The sequence goes on along the minus strand of NC_046167.1, from coordinate 62,787,010 downwards.
CATGCCCAAGCAGGGCCAGGTTAGCCTAATGGAGCCAGAGTCCTGCCCACTGGCATTCTCTGGGCCTCACTGTGGCTGAATTCAGCTCCTGAGGACCTGGATCTGGTTTTGAGAGGTTTCATTTGTCACAGAGCATCTTTTAATTGGGAGGGATGGGTTTAAAATGGGTTTAAAATACGTGTTCTATGTGAATTGTTTCTTTTTCTCATTTGTGACCACAGCATATCAAGCAATCCCTCAGCTGCTGCTTACGTCTGAATGTGAGAGGAATCATTGGAGCAAATGTATTGCTCTTGAGGACCAGCCCAGATGGTAGTGAGTACGGTTGATTGCATGGCCTGGAGTGTGTCTGCGTGTGTGTGTGTGTGTGTGTGTGTGTGTGTGTGTGTGTGTGTGTGTGTGCATGTGTGAAACCTGGACATCCCTTAAGGATGAGAATTCCAAGCTGGTGAACCCCAAGAATCACCTTCCTTCCTTTGTCAGAGGAACTTGGATGATGAACACTTCCCATTTCTAGTGTAAGCCGGAGGGACCCTTCTCCTCCACAGGATAGCCTCTTGGGACGTAATGTGGAAGCAAGGAGGGCTTCTCTCGTCCCCGCTCTCCTCATTAGTGTGTGTGAGGATGGTGGATGTGTCTGGAAAGGGCTGATACCGTCTTTAAATTACAGTTCTGCTGTGACTAACACAGCTAATTGAATCCAACGTTCATTTCTAATGGCTTAACCGACCAAAGACCACAACAATCCTTAACTACGAGATTAATTTTTGAGACAGGGTCTTTCTATGTGGCTCAAGCTGCATTTGAAGTCCCGACCCTCCAGCTGTAGCTTTTATATTTCTCGAGTTATAGACACACATCAGCGTGCCCGGTCATAGTCTTCAGTTCTTAGGGACCTTATGCCCCATGAAGGACATCTGTCACCTCACACCTGAGCCCTAAATTCATTCTTTGTTCCTACTCCCGCGATGCTTGGTTTCATTGACACTCTCTTACTTTTTCCCCTTGGGTGAGTTTTATCCCTTCCTTCCTGCCTACAGAACCCCTGGTCGGGTCAGGGGTAGCTCAGAGCCACCATGGCCTCAGCAGGGCTTTGCGTGTGAGGTTCACACAGTAACAGACTGATTGAGCCAAGACCCGTTTACCTGGTGTCAGAGAGACATCAGCCGTTCATAGAGTAGACCACGTGGTGTGCAGTGGACCAATGAGACCAGGAAGCAGAGAGAGCACAGCATCATCAAAGGGCTGCCCTTGATAACCTACAGCTGCCAGCCAGGCCTCACCTCCTCCCAGAGAGGACCACCAGCTGGGAAGAAGCACTCAAAATATTAACTGCTGGGAGATGCTGCCGATTCGAACCATAACACCAGACATCAGCACAGTAATGTTTTCTGAGGAAAGGTAGAACTGGGAAACATGAAATTACCATTTTTTTTTAAAGAGCCACACCCATGTTAAAAATTCTACAAAGCAGGGCTGGCTGGCTGGCTGATTAGAATGTCTGTGTTTGTGGAGAGTTGGAATGTTGAAAGTCCAGAACAAAATTATCTTGGGTTAGATCAGCCCCTTAAATAGCCATTCATTGCTCACGTCTATGTGTGACCCTAATCACCTTGTGACTATCAGGTTAAAATCCTTTTTGGATCGTACAAGGGATTAGAGATCCAGGTCAGGGGTCAGTGGCTCAAAACTACCCACAACTTCAGATCCAAGGAAGCTGAGGCCTTTTTAGACCTCTACAAACACCACACACACACACACACACACACACACACACACACACACACACAGGCACAGGCACATACGCACACACATGCACACACATGCACAGGCACATATGCACACACACACACACACATACACACACACTGTATACATGCATGCAGCAGGCAAAACACTCATACTCATAAAATAAATAAATCTAAAAATTGAAATTTGGCAGAATGACATCAGATAGCACCAGAAGCCTCTAGCAGGGACTTCCCCGCATTGCTGCAACTTGCCAATAAACTTGAAAAGTGCCTGGCTTTATGACTTTCTCGGTCTGTTACTGTGTAAACCTCCGGAAACTGCTGCCACCCTCTAACCCAGAATCTGGGGTAAACCGAATTCATAGTTCCCAGGCTGCTGTCACTCATGTTGAATAAACTCTTTTTAACTTGAGGATGAACTGTGCTTTTACACTGACAGAGATCACACCCGTAGGAGCCCCAGAACACGGGCTGTCTTGACTCCCACACATGATGTGCATGGTAACAGCATTTCAAGGACTCGGACAAATGACATCTGGGAAAGGCCCCTGTGAGTCAAGGTCCTCCAACCAGAGCAGGCCGTGGCCTGGACACAGAACTGGGCTGTCCTAAGGGAGCATTCCAGAGTTTTGTTATACAACTCTGATGGTATTCACCATTGGAATGACACACGTGCCATCTAGGCTCCTATATCGAAACGAAATTGGAGAGCATCTGGCTGCAGGGCGACACCTCTGCCTGCTTTGTCCAGGTGTCATTGGTTAATGGACCCTACAGCTTCCTATAGTCTATCCCCTGAAACCTGGCCACGGTCCCTGTGGCCACTCAGCCTCCCCATGCACCTGTCCTAGTTGAGAACTGTTGCTATTCATCCATCTGTCTTGCAAAACTGGGAGCTCGGGAGCAATTGCCTGAGGTGCCTGTCATACCTGTCCGAACTACTGGTGGTGTCAGGGTTAAAGGGAGACAGGCTCAGCTACCTGTCCCCA